>NC_091461.1:51769992-52069992 GCF_027789765.1 Dendropsophus ebraccatus | reverse complement strand
CCAATCAGATTCCATCTTTTATTTTCCAAATAGTCTGTGAGGAATGATAAGTGGAATCTGATTGGTTGCTAGGGGCAACTGAGCCAGTTTCACTTTACATGATGTTTGATAAATCTCCCCCATAGTTTTTAATATTAGTAGTATTATTTATTTATACAAATAAGGTGGGTCTTGTACATGATATTTAGGTTGGATTTCTGTGGAGCATACCCTGTGTGGTGTTTTTTTTTAAGGTAGTGACCACCCATAGACCTCACCATATTCTGCATATGCCTGTGTGACTCATGTACGACTGTCAGTTTTTGCCATGTTAAATTTTACAGCACACTTTTCTAATCTATACATTTTCAGAAAATGACAGAATGTCGCATGTTTCTGTATAGCGGTGCCAAATGACTGTTGGCTTAAATTAGCTTTTTCACTAGCTAAATGGAAACAAGAATAATAACATCCATTATTAGCTTCGAGTAGCTGTGGTATTAAAAGCTTAGTATTTGGTCTCCTAGAGGATAGTATTAATAATCTGGCATTACTATTGTTTTTGCATGGAAAACTGCCAAACATTTACAAAGGAAAAATGTGCATCACAGGCCACCTGCATCAACACACTGGTCACGGCTTTTGTGTCTATTTTTAAAAACTTTTTTTTTTAATGAGATAATGTGAATACCGAGCTTTACTAATGTTATTACATAATAAACTGAGGTGTAAAACACTTTGATGGGCAGAACAAATAGTCCTCAGACTAAGAGGTGAGGGTTTAATTGGGACACACAACGTAATGACTGTTTTATCTATTAGCCTGTTATGTAATAGCCTAGGATCATTCTATAATGATGCCATAGTATATTAGAGGTATCTTTGTTGCCTACTAATATCCAGACTAGGTTTGGCTAGAATGAGATGGTTTTCTTCTTTTAGAGAAGAGCTAATTTTTATATTTTTTCCAATCGCTGCCTATAAATACATCTCCAACTGAATCTCTTCAATAAGAACTAATACCCACCAAGCTGCCTTGTCTAAGACCTCTCTAAACCATCACAACTCTGCTCTGTACTGATGAGGGGCATGAATACCAATTTGGTTTATATGACATAAGATTACTTATAATTTGCATCCATATACTGTCATACTATGCAGTGCCATACTATGCAGACTTAGATAGCCCTGTAGTTCCCGACACAAATATTGGTGGCTGCAGAGGGACAATTTTCGCACCTTACTGCTACCACTCAATAGAGGTGGATACATAAAGAAAAAAGTATACATTCATGACCAAAAGTAATTGAAGCCCAAATGTCCAGGGCTGGTTGGGGTGTCATTCTTTGCGCCATGATCTATAGTTTTTATTGGTTTCATATTGGCATAAATGGAAATTTTTGATCGCTTTTTTATTTTTTTTTCTGATATATAATAAAAATTTTGCAATCCTGGTATTCTTTCCCCCTCTTTCAGTTTACACTGTTAACCATGTGGGAACAATGTTGCTATATTTTAATAGCGTGCGGAATTGTCCGATCTATCATATCAAATATGTTTGTGATTTTCTTTTAAATATTATTTGTACAGTGGAAAAGGAGGTGATTTAAACTTTTATTTGTACACTTTATAAGTCTCATAGGGGACTTTTTATATGCAAACATTATGCTGCGTTTACACAAAACGATAATTGGCCCGATCGTACGAGTAACGATGTTGGAGTAACAATTTTTTTTTCATAACGATCAGTGTTAAGACGGTTCGATATATTGTAAGAAAAAATCGTTTTGCGATCGTGCGCCCGCAGCCCGGCCCGCCTGCAGCCCGGCCCCCCGCTCGCAGCCTGTTCCTCCGCTCATCCACAGCCCGGCTCCACGGTCAACCGCAGCCCCCTGCGCCGCCCCGATCGCCACCCCCGCTGCCGCTCTGTTCGCCGCTGCTGTTCCGATCGCCCCCGCCGGCCCGGCCGCGAGCATACATTACCTGCTCCGCGTAGCAGGTCTTCGACATCCCCGGCTCCGCTCTTCAGTGCACTGATTGGCTGAAGAGGGGTGCCGGGAATTTCAAACGGCTCCTCTTCAGCCAATCAGTGCTGGAGCGGAGCACTGATTGGCTGAATAGGAGCCGTTTGAAATTCCCGGCTCACCTCCCCAGCCAATCAGTGCACTGAAGTGGGGAGTCGGGGATGTCTAAGACCTGCTACGCGGAGCAGGTAATGTATGCTCGCGGCCGGGCCGGCGGGGGCGATCGGAACAGCAGCGGCGAACAGAGCGGCAGCGGGGGTGGCGATCGGGGCGGCGCAGGGGGCTGCGGTTGACCGTGGAGCCGGGCTGTGGATGAGCGGAGGTAACGTATGGTCGCGGCGGGGGGTGATCGGAGCAGCGGCGGCGGCGGGGGGTGGGTCGACCGGAGTGGCGGCGGGGGCGATCGGAGCGGCGGCGGGGGGGGGGGCGATCAGAGCGGCTGGGGGGGTGATCGGAGCGGCGGGGGGGGCAATGGCGGCGTCGGCGGGGTTGGCGATCAGAGTGGCAGCGGCGGAGGGGGTGGCGATCGAGCCGGCGGATGGGGCTGCGGGCGGCGGGCAGCCGGACTATCGCGTGACGACTGTTTACATGGAACGATCTGCGAATTTTTTGCGAACGACGATTTGATAACATGTTGAAAGATCAAAATGAACGATTTCTCGTTCGTCGTTCTCGACTGCGTTTACACGTACGATTATCGTTCGAATTCGATCGTTATCGCGCAAATTTGCATGATAATCGTTACGTGTAAACGCAGCATCAGATTGCATATGCTAGTCTCTGGAGTGCCTCTTTGATATACACAGATTATTTTGCAATGTGAAAGGGAACTGGACAAAAAAACACACCCTTGCCAGACACTGATGTCCACACATTCTCCTGTGGATATTTATCTTGACTGAGGCATGTGAGGCCTGCAGTTCTGCAGACGTTCAGACCCCTTGATACATCGTCGATGTGACGGTAACCCCTGGGCAAGTTCACCACAGTTCCACGTTTTTTTTATGTGTGGATAATGATACTTATATTGGTTTGTTGGAATACCCAAACCTGAGCAATAGTTTTGTAATTTATTACAGCCAGGTAGATTTCAGTACCATCATGTGCTGCTTTTGAAACCTTTTTAGCTGCTTTAAAGGGGTTATCCAGCGCTACAAAAACATGGCCACTTTTCCCCCTCTCTTGTCTCCAGATTGGGTGGGGTTTGGGACTCAGTTCCATTGAAGTAAATGGAGCTTAATTGCAAACCGCACCTGAACTGGAGACAAGAGAGGGGGAAAAGTGGTCATGTTTTTGTAGCGCTGGATAACCCCTTTAACCCCTTAGTGACCGCCGATACGGCTTTTTATGGCGGTCACTAAGGGTCCTTATTCTGCTGCCATCAGCTTTTTACGGCGATGGCAGAGAATAAGGCTGCGGGGCCGGGACGGCCCCCACCCCATCCCCCCAGCTACCGGAGGTAGCTGAGGGGTTGGGGCAGTGTGTGGGGTCTGTCCCGGCCCCCCACCTTACCGAAGATCGCCGCTATTAACGTTATAGCGGCGGCCGTCGGTAAAGGGGATTACCGGTGCCGCCGCTGCTTTTCATCTCCCCCCGCCGTGAATCCACGGCGGGGGGAGATGGAATAAGTGTCCCCTCAGACCCCAGATCAGCCCCCCCTAGTAGGGAATCACTAACCCCCTCCCCCGGCGGCCATCATTTCCAAGATGGCCGCCGCCATCCCTGCGAACAAACGATGTTTGTTCGCAGGGATGGAAAAGTTTAAATGAATGAAAGCCCCATGCTCTCCGCCACCGGAGGTAGCGTAGAGCATGGGGCAGTCATCAGGGACCCCCCTGTGGGGTCCCGGTACAAGCGATCAGCGGTATATACTATATACCGCTGATCGCTTGTACCATGTGCCGCCGGCACTTTTTATCCCCTGTCACCATAAATGATTGGTGACAGGGGATAAAAAGTGATGTTCCCCCCACCCCCCAAGTCGCCCCCCACCCCCCCTGTCACCCCCGTCCCCAGTCACCCCCCCCCTTCCCCATATACTCACCTGATCCTGGAGCTCCGTCCTCCTCGACGTCCTGGCTGGTTATGAAGTGCACATGCGCTTCACAACCAGCCAACTCTGGAAAATTTAAAGTGACAGAGACCAATTTGGTCTCTGTCACTGAACTATGATTACTGTGATAGAAAATATCACAGTAATCATAGTAATACAGTGAAAATGAATGTGTTAAGTACAAAAAGTGACAAACATACAAAAAAATAAAACACACACTTTTTATTATAGTAATAATTGCAGTTTACTCCCAAATTACCCCTAACCCTACCCCAGATTACCCGTAACCACCGCACGTTGCCCGCAACCACCGCACGTTGCCCGTAACCACCGCATGATGCCCGTAACCACCGCACGTTGCCCGTAACCACCGCACGTTGCCTGTAACCACCGCACGTTGCCCGTAACCACCGCACGTTGCCCGTAACCACCGCACATTGCCCGTAACCACCCCAAATTGCCAGTGACCCCCTCCAGATTGCCCGTAACCACCCCAAATTACATTTACCAACCCCAGATTACCTATAGGCACTTCAGTTTAGCAGTAACAATCCCAGATTGTCTGTAACCCTTCCAGGTTGCTCATAACCCCCCAGGTTTCCCGTAATCAAGCCTGATTACATGTAACCCCCCAGATTGCACGTAACCACTGCATGTTGCCTCTGACCACGCCATGATGCCTCTGACCACCGCGCGTTGCCTCTGACTACCGCGCGTTGCCTCTGACCACCGCAAAATGCCAATGACCCCCTCCAGATTGCGGTGCCCATGCCAGATTACAGGTATCCACCCCAGATTGCCTATAAGAACTTCAGTTTATCCGTAACCACCCCATGTTGCCTGTATTCACCACAGATTGTCTGTAAACACTGCAGGTTGCCCGTAACCACCCCACGTTGCCCGTAACCACCCCAGATTGTCTGTAAGCACAGCAGGTTGCCTGTAACCACCCCACGTTGCCTGTAACCACCCCACGTTGCCTCTGACCACCCCACGTCGCCTCTGACCACGCCACGTCGCCTCTGACCACCGCAGGTTGCCTCTGACCACCGCAGGTTTCCTCCGACCACCGCAGGTTGCCTCTGACCACTGCATGTTGCCTCTGACCACCCCAAATGGCCAATGACCCTCTCCAGATTGCGGTAACCATGCCAGATTACAGGTACCCACCCGAGATTACCTATAAGCACTTCAGTTTATCCGTAACCACCCCACATTGCCCGTAACCACCCCACGTTGCCCGTAACCACCCCAGATTGTCTGTAGGCACTGCAGGTTGCCCGTAACCACCCCAGGTTGCCCGTGACGACCCCATGTTGTCCGTAACCACCCCAGATTACCTGTAACCACCTCAGGTTGCCCATAACCACCCCTGGTTGCCCGTAACAACCCCACATTACCTGTAATCTCATTTTTTTTATTTTATTTTAGTAACTGCGCTATTCTAATAACCATTACTAGCTGCGATTTTGCTCCAGCAAATTGGCGCTCCTTCCCTTCTGAGCCCTGCTGTGTGCCCATACAGTGGTTTATGCCCACATATGGGGTACCGTTTTACTCAGGAGAACCTGAGTTACAGATTTTGGGGTACGTTTTCTCTCCTGTTCCTCGTCAAATTGAGAAATTTCAAACTAAACCAACATATTATTGGAAAAATTCGAGTTTTTCATTTTTACTGGCCAATTTTGAATACTTTCCTCTAATACCTGTGGGGTAAAAATGGTCACCACACCCCAAAATGAATTCTCTGAGGGGTGTACTTTCCAAAATGGAGTGACTTATTGGGAGATTTTACTCTGCTGACACTACAGGGGCGCTGCAAACGGACCTGGCGCTCAGAAACTTCTTCAGCAAAATCTGCATTGAAAAAGCTAATTGGCGCTCCTTTCCTTCTGAGCCCTCCTGTGTGCCCATGCAGTGGTTTATGCCCACATATGAGGTACCTTTTCACTCAGGAGAACCTGCGTTACAAATTTTGGGGTACTTTTTTTCTCTTGTTCCTCATAAAATTGAGAAATTTCAAACTAAAAGAACATAATATTGGAAAAAATTGAGTTTTTCATTTTTACTGTCTAATTTTGAATACTTTCCTCTAATACCTATGGGGTCAAAATGCTTACCACACCCCAAAATGAATTCTTTGAGGGGTGCACTTTCCAAAATGGGGTGACTTATGGCGAGATTTTACTTTGATGGCACTACAGGGGCGCTGCAAACGCACCTGGCGCTCGGAAACTTCTGCAGCAAAATCTGCATTGAAAAAGCTAATTGGCGCTCCTTCCCTTCTGAGCCCTCCTGTGTGCCTATACAGTGGTTTACGCCCGCATATGGGATACCATTGTACTCAGGAGAACCTGCGTTACAAATTTTGGGGTACTTTTTTTCTCTTGTTCCTCGTGAAATTGAGAAATTTTAATCTAAACAAACATATTATTGGAAGAATTCGAGTTTTTCATTTTTACTGTCTTCTTTTAAATACTTTCCTGTAATACCTGTGGGGTCAAAATGCTCACCTCACACCAAGATGAATTCTTTGAGGGGTGCACTTTCCAAAATGGGGTGACTTATGGGGGGTTTTCTCTCTGCTGACACTACAGGGGCACTGCAAACGCACCTGGCGCTCAGAAACTTCTTCAGCAAAATCTGCATTGGAAAAGCTAATTGGCGCTCCCTTCCTTCTGAGCCCCGCTGTGTGCCCATACAGTGGTTTACGCCCACATATGGGGTACTATTGTACTCAAAAGAACCTGCGTTACAAATTTTGGGGTACTTTTTTTCTCTTGTTCCTCGTGAAATTGAGAAATTTCAAACTAAACGAACATATTATTGGAAGAAGTCGAGTTTTTCATTTTTACTGTCTACTTTTGAATACTTTCCTGTAATACCTGTGGGGTCAAAATGCTCACCTCACACCAAGATGAATTCTTTGAGGGGTCCACTCTCCAAAATGGGGTGTCTTATGGGGGGTTTTCTCTCTGCTGACACTACAGGGGCACTGCAAACGCACCTGGCGCTCAGAAACTTCTTCAGCAAAATCTGCATTGGAAAAGCTAATTGGTGCTCCCTTCCTTCTGAGCCCTGCTGTGTGCCCATACAGGGGTTTACGCCCACATATGGGGTACCGTTGTACTCAAGAGAACCTGCGTTACAAATTTTGGGGTGCTTTTTCTCTCTTTTTTCTTTTAAAAAAGAGAAACTTTAATCTAAACGTATATATTATTGGAAAATTTTAATTTTCCATTTTTTTACTGCCTAATTGTGAATACTTTCCTCCAGCCCCTGTAGGGTTAAAATGCTCATTATACCCCTAGATTAATTCTTTAAGGTGTGTAGTTTCCAAAATGGGGTCACTTATGGGGGTTTTCAGGATACCAGACTTCTAAATCCATTTAAAAAAAGAACTGGTCCCTAAAAAAATCAGTTTTGGAAACTTTCACGAAAATGTGATAATTTGCTGATAAATTTCTAAGCCCCGTAACACCCTAAAAAAGTAAAATATGTTTACCAAATTATGCCAGAATAAAGAAGACATATTGGTAATGTGACTTAGTAACTAATTTATGTGCTACAACTTTCTTTTTTTAGAAGCAGAGAATTTCAAAGTTCATAAAATGCAAATTTTTAAAATTTTTCATGATATTTTGATGTTTTTCACAAAAAACACACAAAGTAGTGACCAAATTTTGCCACTAACATAAAGTGCCATATGTGACGAAAAAACAATCTCAGAATCCCTAGCATACGTTAAAGCATCACATAATAATAATCACGTAATAACATCACATAAAGTGAGACAGGTCAGATTTTGAAAAATTAGCCTGGTCATTAAGGCCCAAACTAGCTGCAGCACGAAGGGGTTAAACATGGCAGATATTGTCAGAAAGGTTCTGTTTGAGTGATGTTAAAGGGGTTATTCTGGATTTAAAAAATATAGCTGTGTCACAGTTTAACCTCTTAAGGACATAGGACGTACCGGTACGTCCTATGTCCTCATTAGCACTTCAAAGCGGGGCCGCGCGGCGGCCCCGCTTTGAAGTGCCGCGATCCCGGGTGCCGCGTGTAGCCCGGGACCGCCGCTATTAGCGGGCACGGTCCGATCGCCGTGCCTGCTAATTAGCTAATCGGAGGCAGCTGTCAAAGTTGACAGCTGCCTCCGATTACCGGAGGCAACGTTTCCCTGGTGTCTAGTGGGGGAGATCGCTCCTCCGGGACCTTGTCCCGGAGGAGCGATCTCCGTTACTGATGCCGGCCGGGGACGCGTCCAAGATGGCGCCGTCCTCGGCTCGGCACTCGTTTGTTTCCGGCTGCAGCAGCCGAAAGCAAACAAGTGCCGATCTCATGGATCTCTGCAGCATATCTATGCTGCAGAGATCTCTATGAGAGATCAAAGTGTATATACTAGAAGTCCCCCAGGGGGGCTTCTAGTATATGTGTAAAAAAAAAAAAAAACGTGTTGTTAATAGTAAAAATCCCCCTCCCCTAATAAAAGTCTGAATCACCCCCCTTTCCCCAGGTTTTAAATAAAAGTAAACAAATAAATAAATAAATAAACATGTTTGGTATCGCCGCGTGCGTAATCGCCCGAACTATTAATTAATCACATTCCTGATCTCGTACGGTAAACGGCGTCAGCGCAAAAAAATCCCAAAGTGCAAAATTGCGCATTTTTGGTCGCATCAAATCCAGAAAAAATGTAATAAAAAGCGATCAAAAAGTCGTATATGCGCAATCAAGGTACCGATAGAAAGATCACATCATGGCGCAAAAAATGACACCTCGCACAGCCCCATAGACCAAAGGATAAAAGCGCTATAAGCCTGGGAATGGAGCGATTTTAAGGAATGTATATTGGTTAACAACGGTTTGAATTTTTTACAGGCCATCAGATACAATATAAGTTATACATGTTACATATCGTTTTAATCGTAACGACTTGAGGAACATGCATAACAAGTCAGTTTTACCCCAGGGCGAATGGCGTAAAAACACATTTCCCCCAAATAAAAGAAATGCGTTTTTTTTTTCAATTTCACCACACTTTGAATTTTTTTCTGGTTTCGTAGTGTACTTTATGCAAAAATTCAGCCTGTAATTGCAAAGTACAATTAGTGACGCAAGAAATAAGGGGTCATGTGGGTTTCTAGGTGGAAAAATGCAAGTGCTATGACCTTTTAAACACAAGGAGGAAAAACCGAAAACGTAAAAACGAAAATGGGCCATGTCCTTAAAGGGTTAATCCCTGTCCTTAGCGTCCTGTTACACGGATCGATTTTTAACAATTAACTACTAAGGATAAACGTTAACCTGAAATCATTCACCATATTACACAGAACGATGGTCGTTAGATAAGATCGTTACTAAGATCGTTATTGCAATCGTTACTATGATCATTTATTCCTTCTGATCTCAGGAAAACAATGGGCAATGTGCAAGTACACTGAACAATTAGTGAAAAAATGCGAAACTTGAGCGAACGAACGTGGAATTACAGCAAACGATTAGCGAACGATTAACAAGAATTTTAGGTACAGATCTAAATCAATGATCAACGACATACCAACGATTTTTCGATCGTTGCCTGCAATTACACAGAACGATTATCGTTTAAATTTGAATGATATAACGATTTTTCGCACGATAATCGGCCCGTGTAATAGGACCCTTAGTGTGTGTGTAGTATTCAGCTCCATTAACTTCAAGGGAACTGAGCTGCCACTAAACAGAACCACTCTTATCCACAGTTTGTGTGTGGCAGTTTACCAAAGTTTTTTTTTCTAATTCTGGATAACTCTTTTTTTAAGATAAAACAAGCCTGGATGTAATTATGCTTGGGAATGGGTAGGTTTTGCCGGGACTGTCCCGATTTTTATTGGAGAGTTCCGGCAAAATAATGTCCTGGGTATGCCTTCTAAAAACCCAGCAAAGATAATGCAACCTATTGTGAGGATGATGTAGTTGAACATGCAGAAATGATAGGGCCTTAAACCTTGTGATTCACCGCTACAACTGCTTATAGATTCTTAATGCCTGTCTTGACTGCAACAGGAGTAGCATAAATATATATGCTGTGAGCTCCCTCTAGAGGCAGTTAGTGGTAGCATCTATGAATGTGTCTGGCCACATACAATTATTTACATGCATTATCCTTACATCCTGTGTCACTAACATTCCCATAACATTCTTATAGCCAAATGGTCAACAATATCTTAATATTCTGCATTTTTTGGGTCAAAAACAAATCGACTCTGCCAATGTAATCATTCAAATTATTTAGCAGTTTTTTAGTCCTTGTCACTTTTTTAAATGAAATATTGATTTTTATTTTTTCCAGGTCTCGGATTTGCACTTTGTTACAGTCCTGCTATTGCCATGGTGGGAAAGTACTTTGACAAGAGGAAAGCCTTGGCCTATGGAATTGCCATGTCTGGAAGTGGAATTGGCACCTTTATATTGGCCCCTGTGGTGCAGCTGCTGATTGAACAGTTTTCCTGGCGTGGAGCTTTACTCATTCTTGGAGGTTTCGTTTCCAATCTTTGTGTCTGTGGTGCTTTAATGAGGCCTATAAACCTGAAGGATGACTTTGCACACTATTCACTACAGCAGGAGCATAATCCAAGTGAACCAAACCAAAGCAGCATGCCTTCTTCCAAATGCTTGCCTCTGGGCCAGGACTGCACTCACAAGAGTCTATGCTACTGTTCACAAAAGGAATACAGCTTCCTGCTGACGCCAAACTTTATTATTCTAGCTGTATCTTTTTTATTCCTAGCATATGGATGCAGTCCTCCTTTTGTCTATCTTGTGCCTTATGCGCTTAGTGTTGGTGTAAGCCACCAACAAGCAGCCTTTCTAATGTCTATACTGGGAGTTATAGACATTGTTGGTAACATCACCTTTGGATGGTTGACCGACAGAAGGTAATTCACTTTATTTTGTTCTAGGTTAACATTTGATGTATGGTTATGTTTTTTACATGCTTCAAAAGAAAAAACTAGGTGTACAATGCCATATTGCCAAACGAAACAACCAAACCTCTGTCTATAGTACAAGGCAACTTATTTACCTTTTAAAGCGAATGTTCCACCAGCTACGTCGCTTTGAATTTTTAACAGACTGGCGTGAGGATGCTGGGGGTGAAGTCCTTTTTTTTTTATCCGCCACCCGGTTCCCACACATTGATGCCAGTGTATTCCCAAGCACCGGCGGCTCCAGAGCACTGGGGGTTGGCTCATTGGCACCCAGTGTGATGAAAACCACTCCCCTCTGTGATGCGGTTCCATTAGAATCAATTGAGATGCGTCATAGAGAGAGGGGAGATCGTCACACTGGGGGCAGCAGGCCTGCCCCAAGCTCTTTGGAGCATGCAGGTGCTCGGGAACAATCCACTGCCATGTGTGAGAACCGGGCAGCGGTTCAAAAAAGGGACCACGCCAACGGCATGCCTGCACTGGTGCCGGTCTGTTAATGTACGAAAGCCAAAGTGATGTAGCTGATAGTACATTTGCTTTAGTGCACCTTTCCTTAATGCCATATAGCGTGTAGAGATGTAGTTCCATCTATATCAGGTCTTTTACCAGGTTGGGTATACAGTCCGAAATCCATCCACGTGTAAGGCTGATGAAACCAAGTAAAATCGTTTAATTCTATTCCCAAAAAGATCAAATCAATAGTAGCACATCAGAAACATATTCCATCATTATGCAAAGTGTTTTTAATGTGTCGTAGGGAAATATCACAAATTATGATCACTTAGGGGTTCTATCTGCTGAGACAACTTCTGACCTGTAGATACTGCCAGACGAAACTCGCTGCAGAAGTTCAATTTACTTGTTCAGTCTGATTGAAGGAGATGGACTCCAAACAAGATAATAAAGCCCTTTACCTGCAATGAGTGTTGAACCAGGGAGTGAATCGCATTGCTGCCGTGCACTTCACCTTGCTATATGGACTGATCGGTGGTGGTCTCAGAAGTGAGACCCTTTCCAACCAAATATTTTGACATAGGAACTTATGCAAAGGCTGATCCATGACCACAGATGTGGAGAGGGCTCAGCTCCTATGCACTCTCCATACATGTTAATGGTCTCATGATGGATATATTCATTATGGTATATTAAAGGAGAAGTCTGGCCAAAAGTATTTTTTAATATGTTATTACTTATGGAAAGGTAGACAAATTTCTAATGGACATTAATTATGGGAAATGCATATATACTGCTATTTCCCTTAATTTAGTAGATCATGAAGTGTTAGAATTCTGTCCAAAACTGTGACGTCCCGAATCACTTGTAATTCCTATGGAGTGTCCAGTAGGGGACGCACTATATATAGAAGTTAATGAGTACCATAGTGCGCCGCCTGCTGGACACTCTATGGATTCAATTGATGTGTATGTAAAAATGTAATGTACAGTATGTTTTTGTGTCCTTGCTCCCCAAAGTATTCCATAAATGTATTCAATCAATACATTTGAAGGGCACCGAGCAGGGAGGGAGAGAGGTGCCTATGCATCTAATTACCTCCCCCCTCCCTCCCTGCTCAGTGCTAGACACATATACACAGTACTACTCCTCCCACCATCTGCTCATAGTATGAGCAGATAATGGGAGTAGTAGTACCAGGGCCATCACCAAACAGTCCACCCACCCGTTTCCACGCTGCCGCCATATATGCACTGTACTACTACTCCCATCATCTGCTCATAGCCGCTCCTCACACAAGGGCTTCATCATGCCCCCTCCTCCTCCTCCTCCTCCTAGCTTCAAACTTCAAATTATCCCGCCGTTGACTCACGGCCCGGCCGCCTCTCTGCTCACATGTATGCCGGCCTGGGACACCGGCCGGGGACACCGGGAAGCATCGGGAGTGTCGTGCTCCCTGCAGGGTGGGGGAGGGATGACGCGGCCGGCATGCATATGAGTCGGGCGGTGAGTCAGCGGCGGGATAGTTTGAAGTTTGAAGCTGGGAGGAGGAGGGGAAGCGGAGGGGGCATGATGAAGCCCTTGCGTGAGGAGCGGTGCGGCTGGCGGCAGAGAAGTTATGGGGATAGCACAAGTACTACTCCCCCATCATCTGCTCATATTATGAGCAGATGACGGGAGTAGTAGTACAGTGCATATGTGGCGGATAGGGGGGTGGGGGGACTGTTTGGTGATGGCCCTGGTACTACTACTTCCATCATCTGCTCATACTATGAGCAGATGATGGGAGGAGAAATATTGTGTATATGTGTCCAGCACCGAGCAGGGAGGGAGGGGGGAGGTAATTAGATGCATAGGCACCTCTCTCCCTCCCTGCTAGGTGCCCTCCAATTGTATTGATTGAATACATTTATGGGATATTTTGGGGAGCAAGGACACTTGCTCCCCAAAGTATTCCATAAGTGTATTCAATCAAAAACATACTGTACATTGCATTTTTACATACACATCAATTGAATCCATAGAGTGTCCAGCAGGGGGTGTACTATATATAGAAGTCAATGGTATTCATTGACTTCTATATATAGTGTGCCCCCTGCTGCACACTCCATAGGAATTACAAGTGATTTGTGACGTCATGGTTTTTGACAGAATTCTAACACTCCTCCATGATCTACTAAATTAAGGGAAATAGCAGTATATGTGCATTTCCCATAATTAATGTACATTAGAAATTTGTCTAACTTTCCATAAGTAATAACATATTAAAAAATACTTTTGGCCTGAGTTGTCCTTTAAGGCGTTGGAGCAACCTTGTTTTTCTAATCCCCACAAACCTAGTTAAACTCTCTCCAAACATTGATCGTATACTAGGTGACCTTTATTCCTTTTTCTTACTATATTCTATTATTTTGTTACAGGTTTCTGAAAAAGCACAGATACGCCTGCTACCTCATAGCCGTGGCACTTGATGGCCTTAGCTGCCTTTTTCTTCCGATTCTTAAGTGCTTTGAATTACTTGTGCCTTTTTCTGTTACATTTGGTTATTTTGATGGAGCCTACGTTGCCCTGATTCCTGTTGTGACTGGAGATGTTGTGGGTACATCCAGCTTATCATCAGCCCTCGGTGTGGTGTTCTTCCTCCATGCAGTGCCATACTTGGTGAGCCCACCAATATCAGGTATGCTTACTTCATTATTTCCACAAACATATTTAAAGGAGAAGTCCCCTAATTAAAAAAAAAAAAAGTTTAAGAAACTGTCAGCCGGCAGGGGCAGATCATAATAACCAAACACTACTTACCTCTCGCTGTGCCGTGAAGCACCACCCCACTGGGCCCCGGACTCCCGCTGGAAGGCATTTTCCAGATTGTGATGAAATCATGAAAATGCCTAACCAGCTAAGTGGGCTGTCAATAAGGCCATGACCTTATGTGACCAGAGCCTAGCCTAGCAACAAGTAGTGGTGGTTATTAGGTTATTATGTCCTCTAACCCCCCCCCCCCTGCTGTTTAAAAAAAATCATTGCAGGCCGGACTTGAATACTTGACCATCACACCTAAAGTTAGGTATTTGGACAATCTTCAAATTTTCATAATCCTCTGGATGGAGATGATTGACAGTGGTGAGGTGAAGAACACTAGCGCACATATCTCCCCATGGGTGGGGGCTTGGCAATTGTTAAGTTATATTGCTATTTACAACTATATACAAGTGACTGCTCATTAACAGGGTTTTTTGTGATTGCCCAGATCATTGGGAGTAAATGGTGACTGATCACAATCATTTTTATTGATTGATTATTGCCGGCAGCACATCCTCTGTTTTACTGGGGAATGGGCTGCTAACAATGATTTATATGCCCATTTAACATATGTAATCTGGTTCATTTACAGGGGACAGTAATCAGGAACCAATGTTTCTACAGCAGATAATTTCCCCATATAAAAGGGTCTTTAGTTTTGCCTAGACTATGAGGTTTAACTTGAAGCCCATGGGCACAGTGCAAAATCTGTCACAGGGAACCTCAACCATGATGTTTAATTTATAGTACTGGCCTCCTCATATGTGGAGATATAACAATGTACTTGTCTTCTAGCTGATGGCTGTTTGCCTGTTATGGAATCATGCATTCCTTCTAAGCTTAAGAGATCTAGTGGCTATGCAGATTTGCAGCATGCATGCCCCGCTCGAAACTCAGTGTTGTAAGCTAAACCCCATACATCAGTCATGTAGGGAAGAGAGAGGTGGAGGATAGAGGAGATGTGCATGCTGCAGCTCAGCACTGGCTCTATGACAACCTTGCAAACATTCATTAGCAAAGAGACAGCTATCATTTGTTTAATCTGCTATCTGCCCATGTCTGCAGCTGTGAACATGATAAAGAGCTGACAGATTCCCTTTAATAACTTTATTAATAGGATTCAATCCAAAGATATCTATTGGATGATGACCAATACTTGCTAATTGTCCTTTTTTGTCTTGTGCAGGTTGGCTGGTGGATACAACTGGAAACTATACAGCAGCATTCCTGTTAAGTGGGTTTTCTATGATATTTTGTGCCCTATTATTAGCAGTTGCCAAATTATTAAAAAAGGTGAAGCGGAAGCAGCAGAAAATGACCCTGCCCACATCGGACACCAAGCAAGAGATCCTAACTAATGGAGATCTGGCTTCTGCAGCCACTGAAGAGTCTAACCACAGGGAGGTATAGATCAAGCTGGACTAAACTGACAATGATTTAGGATGCCGGATTGAAGAACAGGCAGAAAAGTGAAAGCCAACAATATATGTTATGGATTGGAATACATGTTTCCATTTAAAGAACCAGCCAGTGTCTTTCAGGACTTAAGACTTTGTTCATTGCACACAAAAAAAATTGGAAGAGTTTGCTGGTCAATATGTATTGCATAGCAAATGCAGAAAACCTGCACTTTATGAAGAACATTCTTGAAATCTAGATGAACTCTGACCTACTCCTAATACAGGAGTAGATTTTAATATTTTAAACTTGACATCCCAAGGTGAGCTAGACCTGCGGATGAGCAATGGTTTAATTCCTATGCAATGCAATAAAGAAGATGAATTAAGAATGTTTTAGTCTTCTCAACTAGAAATAAGGCTTTATATTATTTAAGATACAATGAGGACTGTTTTATGATTAGTAGTGATGAGCGAATACTGTTCGATCGAATAGATATTCAATCGAATAGTGAGGTATTCGAATATTTGATATTCGTACGAATATCCCGCAAATATTCGATAAATATTCTATAAGCGTTCATATCCCCCAGCTTCCGGTTTCCCCCTCCAAATGGTCAAATAGATGTTCTTCACTAATCGAATACTTGTTCCCATAGACTTTAATGGGATCGAATATTTGATCGAATATTCGAATACTCGCGGGATATTCGTACGAATATCGAATATTCGAATATCTCACTATTCGCTCATCACTAATGATTAGCAAATGTATGGTGGAATTTGCCATCCACAGGGGAGACAAAATTCAATATGACATCCATGATTGTTTTTATGATGAAAAAAGTTGCTAAAGTATTAGTAAGGCCGGTGTTACATGGGGCAATGGGTTTTTCTTTAAGCTACTATTTAAGCTACAAAGCCAGAGATGGGTCCAGCAGGGTTTCCCATTCCCCCTTTCCACCTCTGCCTTCAAAAAATGAAGTTTTCCAAAATTATTTTACCAACCTTTCAGCCATTTTGTGAGGAAGAGTTTTCCAGTACACATTAGTATAAAATATGGCTGAATTCACAAGTAGTATTTTTGTCAGTATTGGATCCTCGTTTTGGTCAGTACTTTGGTCAAAATCAGGTGTCGCAGTGACACAGAGAAAAACCATGATGGAAAGATTTGCACCCTAATCTGTGGTTTGGACCAACTCCTGTTCTTTCACTAAAAATACTGACCAACAATACTATGAATGAATCTTTGATTAATAAATTGGATGTTGAGTCATCTTCCATGTTTTAGGAGGTTGTGTTCACCTTTCACATCATGTCATCTCTGCAGTTGACTAGATATATTTGTTTAGTGGTCAGAACTAGGGATAAGCGAATCTACAGTACTAGCAAAGTGCAGTGCTTTGCTAGACTCAGCAGTCAGCTTGTCAGCCTGTTGTCTTTGAACTCCATGCTGCTCTGCTCCGGGTACCTGGAAAAGCTGGATCGAGTCCAGGAAACTTCTCCCAAATTCCCAGGACTGGTGTTCAAAGGCAGCCGGGTGACAAGCTGACCGGCGAGATTGGTGAAGCACTTCGCTAGTGCTGTAAATTCGTAATCCCTAGTCAGAACCCTTAATCCCTAGCATAGATCTAAATTTAAGGTATTCTCTACCTGTAACGCTGATATTGGAATAAAGTTAAGAACTTTTTAAATTTAATTTAAAACAAATTTTCTTTTCATCTCCACGCACATATGATCAAGCATCTTTTATCTTTGAGGTTGAGCACCATAATAAGGACTTTATCTGATATTATGGGATATACTGTTTATGCCTTGTTTTTTTGTGCAGGTGGGATTGGCAGTGGCGGCTTTGATCCTCTCTGCCGTTTAGCATCATTTAATTGTGTTACTGAATCATTTCTGTAAAGACGCTGCAGTATTGTAATGGAACGCCAACATGTGTGAACACAGCCCTAATTTCACTGCAGAGTTTTGCACAATCAGTGAAGTGCATTCTGATGTTTTTTTTTTTTATTATTATAATGGAAGTCAACGGAAAAAATGATCAAAACAGATGCACACAATTGCATCCATTTTTCCATCTGTTTTTTGAAAAACGGATAAAAATAAACATTGCAAAAATGTAGTGTGAACTTAGCCTTAACTGAAATAAGAATGCCCCTTTAAAGCAATACTGTACTCAGCTAATAACCCCTACACCACTGGTACCTTTAGCCTGCTGATCTTAAGCTTCCCGGTTGTCTGTTCAACAATGCGCTTGGTGTCTTTATTCCACAGCAGCCGAGTCAATGAGGCATGGACTAGGATATCCTTGCCCTAGACCTGTCTCTCCTTCCTTCCTTCTCCACCTCCCCTCACGTCCCTGGCAAGTAGGTTGGGTTGTCAGCTGATGTAGTGCATGCGGTGTAGTATCTGAAGATGTGCAGGTGCACTGGTCAAGCCTCTTGTTCTAGGCTACCATTTTAGTGCACTGCATAGCACCAGCCCCAGTTCTCAGTTATCTGGTTGAAGCAGACTTCCAAGATTATCCGATTCAGAAAGGTGTGCAGATTTTTTGGCTTGAAAAAGAGGCTTTGTAGCCTAGAAATGCATTGCCTTAATGCTAAAATAAACAACTTTTTTTATATACGTGTCTTGGAAACCTCTGTGCGCCACGAAGACTCCTCTGTGGAAGTGTTCACTTCTGTGTAACACTATCCCCTCTGCACACCTTTCTGCATCCTGACACCTTTGACTTGAGGCATCCTGTCCTGGGTTTTGGAGCGGCAGCATCGAGGTTCCTTTTATTAATATGCGTTAAAAGGTGTTGTGCTCTTAGTACAACCCTGCCAGGTGAACACATTCCTCACTACCTTCTCTATATTCCATTGTGATACTGATTCACCCAGGGAGCGCCTATTGTTTTGTGTTTCCAGCACTCGTTAAGGTTACCCGATTGTCCTGCACTGTGCAGTAGGATATGTAGGCCTACTCCGGTAGCTTTGTCCAACTGGGGTCAACTCCTCTCATATCAAGAGTCTGCCCTGCATGTTTTTGACTGGTTCCTGCCGTGGGCTAGGGTGATCCTAGGTGGAGCTTAGCACTGCATAACTGTAGTGGCTGTTTGTATAAAGAAAGTCTCTTGCTGCATCTGTGTCTGGTTCCTGTCAGGGGTCCTGGCTGGAGCCAGGCCCTGGCTTAACTTCTGCAGGAACTGTTCTGTATAAAAACTGACTAGGAACTCACTTACTTTCTCCAGCAAGTTAACTCCTCCTTCAGGGGCTATATCTAAACCCTTCTGTGAGTGGTGGGGGTGAGAGAAAAGAAGAAGAGGATAGGAGAGAGAGAGAGCACCTGTAACTGGTCAGCAGATAAACACAAGATAAACATAAATAAAGATAAACATAAGACAGTTAACCCATTACTTTTCAGATATGCGTATAAGTTACAAAACAGTAGAGATATCTAGTCTCTTTAACATGAGTGAACGACTTACTAGGGGGCATACACAACACCCGTGGTGGGACACCACATTTTGCAGCCCCTCTAACAGCACTTGCACCATGTAAATAAGAAGTCCTGGACACTGAGTGAAGACAACGCAGATGCACTGACATGGTAGTCAAGAACAAGAGGCTTGACCACTCAGTGCACCTACACCGCATTAGACGCTTTGGCGCATGCATGATCTGCTGGTGTGTGTGTAGAGGGGGGGGGGGGGCTGTGGAGATGAAGGAAGGAGAAGCGTATGCCTCATCGACTCATTTTCCTTTACTTCTCCCTTTGCCACCATGCCAACTTCCATCATAACCTGAAGTTTTTTTCTAGCAGGCACAGGTTATTTGCGGCTGTCTATTTAACAAGACGTCTATGTTTGCTTGATAGGTTCCTGAAGTGGGAACATAGCCATAGAGTGGGGAAGGCAGCACTGATAATGGTGTAGTTTATCCTGAAAAGTTACTTGAAAGAACAGCTACCCTTAAAACAGAGAGACATGCCACCTAATGAATGCACTTTTCCTCTTTCAGCTGCAGTCTTTTACATAAAATTTCTACAAAAAAAAAATCCTTCTTCAGCATTATATAATCCCATAGTTGAAAGTTATTTCTAGAGATGAGCGTAGCAGCCGGAAATTCATTTAGCAAATTTTCGGTCAAATTCATTAAGATTCGCAGATCGAATCTTAACATATTTTTAAAACTATAATCGCTACAATAATGGGACTATTACAAAAGGAAACATTTGTTAAAATATGTTGTAAAAGTGTCAAAAATCTAAAAATCACAACTTAAAAAATCTCAATCAGCCAGTCAATCATCCAATTTCCACCATTCCTCTCCTCTCTGTCCCTATATCGGTTAGGCCTCATTTACATGTCAGTGTCAGTTTTTCTTGTAAGGAAATCCTGATCAGGAGGCCTCAAAAGTCTTCAGGAAACCATCAGGATTTCCTGACAGTGATTATTTTTCATGTTCAGGAAACCATCTGTAGTGTCTTCAGGATTTCCTGAACACATCAGGAAAGCATCCGGATTTTCTGATGTGCATCAGGAAAGCATCAGGGTTTCCTGAGTTCCAATAGACTTCTATGGAGGCACCCGTTCAGGAAATCCTGATGAAAATAGGTCAGGTTCTATAATTTCCTGACCTATTTTTCCTGAACGGACACCCTTCAGGAAAAATCCTGAAGGCTATCAATGCAACCCTATGGGTCAGGAAATCTTGACAAGAATTCCTGATAAGAAAAACAGACACATTTTCCTGAAGTGTGCAGAGGGCCTTGTCTCTTCCTTCTCTGCTCTAACTGCCTGCTGCCATCCTGCTCTCTCCTCCACACACAGCCAACTGGCCACCTCTGTTAACGAACCACCTTATATAGAGGTCAAGGTGCTGACATCACCCAGGGGACTGCAGCTGATTGGATGGGAGCTAGGGTTTATGGTTAATTCCTTTCTCCCACCCAGTGACACTCCAGGCAGCATGGTTTTTGTTTATTTGCGAATTTTAAACAAATCGGCGGGAATTTGCTTCGCAGAACAAAGCAAACTGACATTGCGATTCGCAGCAAATCTTGATTCACCACATTCACTCATTTGTAGTTATTTCCATAAGTTAAAGGGAACCTGTCACCCCCCGTACCGGGGTGACAGGCTCCCGACCCCCCGTTAGAGACCCCTATACTTACCTCATCCCGCCGGGTCCCGCTTCTGGATTCGGTCGGGTCCCGGAGTTCTCAGCCGCTGCAGCCCGACGCGCGCGCTGAGAGATGAGTCCAACACCCATAGAGAATGACAGGAGAGTCCAGCGCTCCGTCATTCTCTATGAGCGTTGGACTCATCTGTCAGCGCGCGCGCCGGGCTGCAGCGGCTGAGATCTCCGGGACCCGACCGAATCCAGAAGCGGGACCCGGCGGGATGAGGTAAGTATAGGGGGCTCTAACGGGGGGTCGGGAGCCTGTCACCCCGGCACGGGGGGTGACAGGTTCCCTTTAATAATTTTGAACACTTTGTAGATAAGATTGAAAATTACATAACCATTTCAAAATTTATTAAACATTTTGTGCAAATCAACACAGCAGCTGATAAGCCCAGGAAGGATTACGTTTTTAGATACCCCTTTAAAGTCCCCCCACCAAAAAAGATCACCTTTAAGACACTGCAGCTACATTCCCCTCCTGCCTCTGCTTCATAGTAGTCTAGTATTTAAGGCTTTTTCTTATCAATTGCATCTTTTCTTTCCTCCTTAGTCTTATGGACAAAGCTGAGGAAAGCAAAAGCCTCATCATCATAAAAATCATTCTTCATCTTATTAAAATAAATTCTTCTCAGAGCCGTTTCACTTTTTTCTCTCTCATTCTGGAGTATATTAATCTGCAGACTCTTTTTATAGCAATCGATGGCTTCTGATTCAGACTTCATGTAGCGTTCTTTGAAACATCCATAAATGTAATAGATTTTCTGCCTTTCCTCATCTGTAAGATTGCTTAGTGCCAAAACGGCTTGATATGTTTCCTCTGCTTTCTGAAGATCCTCTATTTCACGATATGCTTTTGCTAGGTCTAAATATGCAAACACAAACATTTTCTTATACTCCACTGCCTTTTCAAAATGAAAGATGGTTTTTTCGATGATGGATGGATCTATATTTTTGGATGGAAACTCATTTTTGTAATATAAATACTTTTTCCAGTAACATAGTCCAGTTTGGTGATGTAGAGCTCCAGAGCTTGGGGTGAGATCTATAGCAGTTTTCAGGAGTTCCAATGCCTTATCCACCATCCCAGCTCTCTTGTAAAACTTTGCTACATAGCGGAGTAAGTAAGGATTGCTTGGAGCCTGTACTATGTCTTCTTCAATATATGGTTTTCTGAGAACTTGAAGCTTCAAAGCAAGAAGCGCCTTCACCACAAGATCATTTGGATTCTTCTCTATTGCCCGTTTCAGTAGCTCTAGGGATCTGCATTCTGAAGCTGGAAATTTTCTGCCATTTAAACCTTCCAGTCTATAGACCACAGTTGCATATCCGGAGTTCCACTCAGGATCTTCTGGCTCTAGCTTCAAAGCCTTCTCAAAGCATTGTTTTGATTCTTCATAATGTTGTGCAGTAAATGCTAACAGTGCCCAGGCCTTTTCCCCATAGATTTCAGCTCTGCCTGGTGTATCTTTAAGTTCTTCATGAATCTGCTCTACTTTATCTATATATTTTTGAGACTCTTCATACTGGTTGAAGTAGTAGAACACCCAAGCATAATTTCCGTATGTCACCAAATATCTGTGATCAGTTCCATCTGGATTGTTCTCTTTAATCATTTCTTCTGCTTTCTCCAAATTGGCAATTGCTTTTGGGTAGTCACCTTTCAGATGCATCATATAGGCCAGTAGATTGTACACCATGTATTTGTTCTTGGTGACAAGAAAAGTCAGCTGATCATTCAATCTGTCTTCTAATTCATCAGGTTCAGTATCCTTCAAAAGAAGTTTCCATGTAAAGTGACATTTGAGTTGTTTTAAACGTAGCTCCAATGTTTCCTTTGATATCTCACTGTGAGAGAAGAGACTGGTATTAGTAATTGATTTATGAAATTTTATATACGCATACAATATATATTATACTATATGAGTCGCTTAACTGGACCACTACATGCAGTATGTAGCTATAATGTTTCTTGTACAGCATGATGTATTGCAAGCTGTTGCTCTGCACTGCTGCCAGTCATAGTAAAAATGTCATTACATTTTATTTTAGTTTTCTTCAACAATGTTATATTATACTTATATAACCGTATAAAATAAATGTAAAAAAAAAATCACAAGAACACCCCAACCCAACAAGGTATAACCCTTTGAGGACCAAGCCCAAAATCACCCAGTGGACCGCGCCAATTTTCATTTTCCCCTCCTCCCCTTCTAAGAGCTCTAGCACTTTCTTTTTTTCTATCTACAGGGCCATGTAAGGGCGTGTTTTTTTTAGGAATAGGTGTACTTTATAACAACATCTTTCATTCTACCATAACATGTATGACAAAACCCCCAAAATACAATTTATGAAAATATAAATTGGTGAAATTGGAAAAAAGAATGCAATATGGTAACTTTTGGGGGTTCCTGTGTCTACTTAATGCACTATATGGTAAAAAAAACATGATATCATTTTTCTATAGGTCAGTCCGAACACAACCATATGCAGGTTTACACAGATTCTCTAATGTTATATATATTTTTTTATGAAATCCTATATTTTTTGCTATTAATAAAGTATTAATAAAATGGCCCTGTTGTGACGCTTATAACGGTTTTAGTTTTTCACCTACTGGGCTGTATGGGGTGTATAATGTAACAAAAAATGAGCAATTCTGGCGCTTTCCCCCCTCTTTTCGTTTACGCCGTTTATGATGCTGATTATTATATTTTAATAGATCGGACAATAATGCAAAGTACGATATATAATATGTTTATTTATTTTTATATGTATATTTTATTTATATGATGGGATGGGGGGTGATTTTAACTTTTATTGAGGGAGGGGCTTTGGTGTATTTTTAAAAACATTTTTATTTATTTTTTACACAATTTAAGTCCCCTGGGGGACTTTTACATGCAATCATTGGATTTCAATAGAATTGATCAGTGTTATAGGTGCTCTTCTCATTGAGTCTGCCTGTGCCAGACTCAATTAGCAGAGCGCCGATCAGGTCACACAGAGGAAGGTAAGAGACCTCCGGTGGTCCGACACAGCAATCAGGACCCCTGCAATCACACTGCGTGGGTCCCGGTCGGTAAGTGACAGGAGCTGCTCACGGCATTTAAGGGGTTAATGATTAAACTGCAGCGTGATCAGTGCAGCCTGTCATTAACGGACATCTGCTATGAAGCGTGCTCTGCTCTGGAACGCGCTTCATAGCACATCAACTCAGGACATACGGAAATGCCCAGGGTCGTCTGGTGACAGGAGGCCAGGGCGTACCCATACGTCCTAGGTCATCTAGGGGTTAAGGTATTGTAGCCATATGTAAATACTGTGTATGGCCTTTAGGGGTCTCACTACTTTATATTAGTTCAACTGTATTATTGTATCTTGTTGGTTGTTGTTCCGTAGTAGACCTCATGTGTAGTGGCAGCTAACATATACACAGAGCAAAATGTCTTCTACCCAATACAGTTTGTGAGCATCTAGATAAAGGAAAAACCAACAGAACATGGTGGCAGCTAGGAAATGACCTCTCAATAGCAAGGCTCCTGTCAGCAAATACAGATTGTATGAAATTACAATTGTACACAGCAACTGTAAGTACAGAGTCCCTAATATACTGCACTATGGAACATCAATGGGGCAGCATTTGGGGGTGAGTTTGTTTTATTTTATTTTTATCTAGTTTATCTCATGGGGGCAGTCTACTACAGGGGGACTACTCACAGAGGGCAGCCGCAAGGGGGTGCATCTACTAAAGGAGGCAGCAGAACAAGGGTCCAACTATTAAATGGGGCAGCAGCGCAGGCCACCATCTAATAATGGGGGTCAGCAGCACAGGCCACCGTCTACTATAGGGGGACCACCCATAGGGGCCATGTATTGTATTTGGACTAGGGGGCCATCTACTATATGGGTCAGAAGCACATGAGACCATATTCTATAAGGGGCTGCACAGGTTAATATGTGATTACAATGGGGGCCATCTTTTTTTTTTTTTTTTTACGTCTAAAGTCCTGAAGGGGTTGGTGGTGTTGCAATGTATCTCAGATGGCCCAAACTGGGTGAACAACTCAGAGCACCTTTAATCGGCCCCTGCAGGAGAGCTTTAGGACTTGTGGAATGGTGGCTATATCCCACCCTTTCCAATCCTTTGATTTGCTTGAGAATTCGATTCAGGAATCCCAGTGCTTCAGTAGCTACAGGGAACAGAGACTGATGTCTGCTGAGATCTTTCTGAACGAGAACCTGGAGGTGAAAGGGAGCGTTCCAAAACCTCCCTCCTTAGCGTAACATCCATGCTTCCTTCTTTAATGATAATTACTCTGACTGTGAGGAAACTTGGGAGCAATATCATCAGTGGAAAGCTACTGAGAAGGAATGGACGGCAGCTGCTGTAAAGTTCCCTGTTGTAGCTGCTGCTGTAGCACCTGTTGCTTCTGAAGGAAGACCCAGTCGGTCTTCTGCCACTGTCACTGCTGCGGACACAGGCACTATTACCCAAGTGCAGCCACAGGCGACCTACAACGTAGTGGTCACCTCACCCTCACCTGTGTCTGCTACCACTACGATCACTGCCACGACCGCTACCATAGCCACTTGCATGTACTAAAAAAGTGGCCCCACACGAATGTATCCTTAGCTACCACTTGTGAGACTCACACTGGAGAGACTGCGCCCTCTTGGCCATTCTGTTACATGTTCTGTGGGTCCCCAGTTTCATCCCTGTAACAGTTTAAGAAGTCCATGCCCAGCTCTACTGTGAACATTTTTCTTCCCCTTTCCCTCTTTTTTGTGAGGAAAGACGTCTTGCTCTAACACATGAAGTTCTTGTGATGTATATGGACTGACGCATCATAGCACCAACAAGGGTGTATATGGACTGATGCATCCAGAGTTCCAGTTTACCAATATGGACGATTGTACTATTACCTCTTGCACTTTATAAAAAGTTATATATTTTTATATGTTGAACTTATCATATTTGTAGTTATTTATCATTATTTGCTTTAAATACGTAACCCAAGCTGTGCTCACCTTCTGTTGCTACTTTCCCCACGGTATTACGCTGAGGTCGGCTTCTTTAAAGTGGGGGAGCGTGCAGTTTCCCAGTACGGGTGGTTCACTAAGTATTATACCACCTGGGTAAAGTACCTCTGTCAGGTTTTGCACAAAGGGGATGAAGGTGCTGTTTATGGTTTACCCACTAGATGTCTCACTCTTTTCTATAACTCTGCATGAGCACAGCTAAAGGAAATGGGTTAATCTGTTTTGCTGTTTGTTCACTGTTCTATCCAATCACAAGACCTTCACACCACTCTAGCCACTCACACTTTTTCTTTCTAACACAGCCCCACCAATCGGAGTTTGACTGGTCAGCCCTAGAAAGGTGTAGTTAGTTCCTGGTGGGAGATCTTTCATCGGTAGTGGTTTGGAGGGACTAAGACCACTATAGAAAGATTCTCCTGCTGAGAGAAATGTACTCTGTCCTCTAGGGTACACCTTGTCAGGTGATCCTTCTCCTATATTCTCAAGACAGTTACAAAAGCAAGGAACTGATCCCCAGTAAGACAAAGAGCAAGTATGCTGAAGTATCTTACTGACACATGGCTCTTCTGGAAGGTCTTTGGAAGTCTGCTACATCCAGTATTAAAGGCTTGGGGCTCGTACTACCCAACCTTGCACTCTCTGATCTGGTTGGGCAGAAGGCTGTCAGATAGTCAAGTATCTAAACGTGAGTACGAGTATTCTACACTATAATCCCAGCAGAGTACAGTACTGCATTGGACAAGGCCCCCAAGATGGTCCCTACACCTTCACTAAGCTACCGCTACCTTCTACACTACTTTTCCCCTCTATTACTTGCACCTGCTGATCTCACTACTGTGTTACTTTTGTATTGCGCAGAAGCTTCTTAAGAAAAAGTCATTTGTGGTTATGTGCTGGACTATTTTTGTGTCGCCTTACCTGCACTTAACTTGGGCTACCCCTTTTCAAGCGCAGTGCCCGTGGGGGTGGGTCATACCACTTCTGGCATCATGACAAGTGCCCAAGTTAACCAAAAATAACCCAAGCCCATCTGCTGTACTACACACAGCACCCCGGGCCACGGCATGTGCATTTATCTGGAGATCATTGCTGCTATCCCAGAAGACAGGTTGTCTGTTCGTCATGTGATCATGTCACATGGTCTACATAGTCTCGTATTCAGTATGTAAAGAAGACAGGTTTGTACATTATACCAATGCATATTAATGTGGACAGACCACACAATAAGAATCAAGCCACTGACATCATGTGACCATGTCATGTGGTGCACAGAGTCTCTAAATACAGGAGATATACAAGAGCAGATTGTAATCAGGACGTCTATGTAAATTAAAGGGTCACTCTTGCCAAGCTTACTTTTTAGATGGAAGTGTAACAAGCGCTGCCGTCAGAAGTGTGACATCATGGCACAGCTGCTTTCCAGCGCCCCCATTCTGTGCCGTGACAATACTGCAGTGGGTGTCTGTTGTTTTAAGCCATGATGCCCTCCTCTAGGCCGTGCCGCCTCCACTTTAAACGCAGAATTATTGGGAGAGTACACAGTGAACAGTCATTGTCCCCACCTCCTCTGCGACGTCCCTGCAAGGTCGCACGATCTTGGATGTGCTTAGGAAAAGCGTGGATCCAAGAAGATCATGTGACCAGGACGGGACGTCACAGAGGTGGTGGGGACAATTGCTCTGCCCTGTGTACTCAATAATACTGTGTTTGAAGAGGAAGTGGCATGGCTAGAAACGACGGTGACAGTGCTTGCTACACTTCCATTTACAAAATACGCTTGAGCGGAGTACCCCTTTAGGCTGGGTTCACACTATGTATATTTGAGGCTGTATAGCAACCAAAACCAGGAGTGGATTGAAAACACAGAAAGGCTATGTTCACATAATGTTGTAATTGAGTGGATGGCCGTCATTTAATGGCAAATTTTTGCTGTTATTTTAAAACAACGGCTGTTATATTGAAATAATGGCAGTTATTTACCGTTATATGACGGCCATCCACTCAATTTCAACATTGTGTGAACAGAGCCTTTCTGTGTTTTCAATCCACTCCTGGTTTTGGTTGCTATGAGGACCTGACTTGAGGACCAAATACTGCCTGAAGTATACAGTGTGTGAACCCAGCCTTAATGTGAGTCGGTCGCACATCCTGGTTCTGCCTACTGACATCCCACACACAGCATACAATAAATAAAATCATGTAGATCATAGCGTGCAATGTTGTACAATGTATGTGGGGAATAGATTGCATGTATGCTTGGCATAAGATTAAACATCCCATCCCAGTGAGCCATACACAAAAATGCCTCCACAGAGCCACAATTGTGGATGCATGATCACTAGATGGCGCCAGAGACCAGGACAAAACAAAGATCATTACACATAGGACTAATAATATTGTACACACTACAGGTACTTATAATGAATAGTAAGCAAATGCCCATGGGAACAAATTGTATGAGAAAGATATGAACTAATGAGCAAACAAAATACCATAATCAATGAACATCAAGATGTCAGCATGATCATAGCGGTAAATTTAGCAGTTAAATCAACTGGATCTAAGTCAAAGATAGAGCATACATATTGTGGTTCTATAAATATAGTGTTTTATATAGTTTTATTATAATTATTTATCATTGTGCATCTCTATGATTCTTCCAGGGCTGCGGGGGACATAACAGTGCTGTATACTGACCTGCTCTGCTCTGCTGCAGCTGCCGATTCCCTGCCATCCGCTCTCGGCCACTGTCATTGTTTTGATAATTTCCTATGATGTGATGCTCCCACCGGAAATGGCTGCTCATCATAGACTGCATTGTATTGTCATTGTATGTCAGTAGATGTTATAAAAACTAAGACTAGAAGCAGAGAGTAAAAGGCCCAAAAATCGCCAGCTGCAACAGAGTGGGACAGGTAAGTATACCTGTTGTGTCCCTCACAGTCCGGGAAGCATTGTAGATTCTCAATTAATACTGGAAAACCACTTTATATGGGTACTGCTATAAAAAAAAAAGAATTGATGTCATTGTAATTTTTTTTTTTTTTTAATTTAAATGGATGAATATGTTTTAAAGACTAGCTACTACACCCTACTGTTTTGTTTTTTTTGTTGTTGTTTTGCTTTTTCTAATCCTGGATAATTCTTTAAAGGGGTTCATTCAAAGGAAACAGAAGACAGTTAAAGAAGCCTTTTTCTCCCCGGTGTTAAAAGTTTTTTTCATTCCCTTCCCCCTTCTCTCTTCGGAGACATGTAGGGGCAGAGCTAAATCCTGTTCATAGCGTACATGGTTTTGCACCGTGTCTCCGATGGACATTGCATGCGGTGGCAAAATCACACCTGCATGTGATGATCGGGACAAAGACTTGCTCTTCTACCCCTTGGAAAGGATACTTTCCAAAGTGAGGGAAATGACAAAAAATAAACATCGGGGAGCAGAATGCTTCGGCCATCTTTTGCTCCCCAGACAACCGTTTAAAGGAGACCTGTCAGCCGGGTCAGCCCCCCCGAATCCACCCCACTCCGGAAAGGACCCGGCATACATACCGGCTCCTGCGCCTTCTGCTCCTGATCTCGGTCCTGCCACGGAGATATGGCCGTTGACTCCTCAGCGTGCTCAATATGCAGATGAGCCGAGATGGGTCCGATGGCCATAGGAAATCACTGCTCCATTGATTTCCTATGGCTATCAGACTCATTTCAGCTCATCTCCGCAGCAGGACCGAGACCGGGAGCGGGAAGTGCAGGAGTCTGTATGTATGACGGGCTCTGTCCAGGGATGGGGCGGGTCCGGGGGTGCTGACCTGGCTGTCAGGTCTTCTTTAACCTCTTTATCACTGTCGATACGCCTTTTTAAGGCCGCCCGGCAATGATAAGCTATAGCACAGGGTCAGGACTTGTGCTCGCGCTATATGCATTCGATGTCAGTTGTACAGTATGTTACAGCTGACAGGTGCCTGCAACTACTGAGAGCGGACCTCAGTCTGATCCCGGGAGTTTAACACTGTGCATGCTGTGATTAATATTGACAGCAATGTGCACCATGTAACCTGACAGGTGTTGGACCTGTCAGGAGTCAATTGGCTGATCGTTTGCTGTGTGTTAGAGGCCTCATTCACACGTCCAGTGATTTTAAAGGACTGTGATTCAAATCCGCTAGCTAGCTCCGTGATCTGTGGAAAAAGTGTCTGTGATTGCTGCCGCTCCCCCTGTATCCACTCCATTTCACTACTGGTGCCATGATATCAGTCTTTTTTACAGATGTGGAATTCGTGGAATCCATAAAAATACACGTATCCTATAAACTTCTATTGGCATTCCGTGCCACGATCCTAGTACAGAGTGCGATCGTCTGAATAGATTGGTACAATTCAGTGGGCTTTAAAATTGTCTGTGATCACTGATCCGCATTTATGGACAACTTCACGAGGAGTGTGAATAAAGCGTAAATGTTAATTCACAAAACATGTAAAAGAATTTACCTCATTCTGTCAAGTTGTGTGTCCCTCCTGTCTATGTGCAGAAGAAGCTTTCTGAATACAGGATTCTGATCCTGCCTTCATGCTTTTATAGTCAGGAAATCCTCATGGTGACGGACCCCAGCATCAACAGAGGGAGGAGAGAAGGGAGAAATGATACTGCCGGGAGCCACTAGAAACAGCAACAGTATGATACTATTCAGATAATTGAAACTAAAAGCAGCTACAGTATGTTAACCCCTTTAGGACCAAGCAATTTTTCGTTTATGCACTTTTGTTTTCCTTCTGGTGTTTGAAAGGCCATACTGCTGGTATGCAGGAAATCCTCATGGTGACGGACACCAGCATCATCAGAGGGAGGAAAGAAGAGAGAAATGATACTGCCACGGGACACTAGAAACAGCAACAGTATGATACTATTCAAATAATTAAAACTAAAAGCAGCTACAGTATGTTGACACCTGTAGGACCAAGCAATTTTTCGTTTATGCACTTTTGTTTTATTTCTGGTGTTTAAAAGGCCATACTGCTTGTATTTTTTTACCCACAGACCCCTTTGAGGTCTTTTTTTTTTGCTACACCGATTGCACTTTGCAATGGCTCAGTTAATTTTTACCTAAAATATATAGGGGGAAAAAAATATTTCAGCAATGTTGCATTTTGGCGAGTTTTTGCACTGTTTACTGTGCGAGATCAGGAAGGTGATAATTTAGTTCAGGTGAATACTTTTTTTTTTCTCCCCATCACGGTTCCTTAAGTGGTTAAGTAAACAAGCAGGGAGAGGATAGAATATTACATATCTATATGTCTTGTAACCTAGTGAATCAAGCCATTCTGTTGATGACAATGAATTATATTCAGTGAATCACTGGTGATGTTGCCTCTCACTTTTCTTTTCCATCTGGTGTGGGCCATGACTCCTCTCTTAAGAATCTGCCAGAGAAACACCTGCACGTTTAATAAGTAGGTTTATTCATATAGTATTAAGGCCCCTCTGGACAACCAAATATTAGTTAAGCCCCTCTGTGCCTCCGCCAACCCCCCCTGTTATTCCATTTTATTGTAAGGCCCCCTGTCAGGAATCTGCAGTAGCCTGTGTGAACTGGACCTGGTGTTTTGCCTTTGTGTGCCACACTCGATTGCTTCTCAGCTTCTGGCTATGCAGGAGTTAAGCTGAGAAGCTCCTGGACTTGATTTTACACCTGTGTGGTTGCTGTGATTGACAGGTTTCTCTGCCTGTCTGTACCTGGAAGATCAGAGCGCCGGTCCAATGAGGATCCAGACCGGGCTTTTGGTCAGCATAAAAGCAAAGCAGAGACTGAGTCCCAGCGCTGGCTAATTAGGTTTACTCCTGGTCCCAGCTCCCCTGTCTATTCCTGCGAACCCCTCTCCTATCCCTCTGTGTTACTCGACTTGTTATCTGACCTTCTGCCTGACTATTTGATGATCCCTTTGCCTGCTGATTTTGTACTGCGCTGCCTGTGTGGATTTGACCCGGCTTGTTCACCATTCTTTTATGATTGTTAGTCCGTCTCGTTCTGTGTGCACTTTATCAGTGTAGGGAACGTCTTTGTGGTTGTCCACGGCCGCCTAGGGCCGATTGAGGCAAGTAGGCAGGTGACAGTGTGTGGGTTAAGACCTAGGGCCCACTGTCTTTTCCTGTCTGTATCGCCCGATCCTGACACCCTCTGTGCTAAAATGTAGTAGTTAGGTCCCCTCTGTGCATATAGTAGTTAGGATTGACTGTGTAGGTAGGTATTTAGTAGATAGTATCCCCAATGTAGCAACCTCCCCTTCCTGGTAGTTAGTCCCCGCAGTAGGTAGTATAAACTGGTAGTTAGCTTCCCAGTAAAGTGCAATACCATGTAGGTACAGTTATTACTTGTAGGTAGCCCCCCCTATGAAGCTATTCCCCCTGTGGGTAGCTTTTGTGGTTGTTGCCCCCCCTATAATATATCCAATGCAGGTAGTCCCCTTGTAGGCAGCTGTTCCCCTGGAGGTAACCCAGTAGATATTTCTCCTGTAGGTAGTCCCCATGTAGTCATCTCCCTGCAGGTAACGCCTCCAGTAGACATAGCCCCTCCCCCCTCATGTAGGCATGCCCCTTGTAGGTAATCCCACAGTATGCATCCCCCCCAGTAGGAATCCACTGTGTAATTGAAAAAAAGAATACTCACCTCGCTTGCAATGACTCTCCCTGCTTTGCGAGTACTCGAGTAATATGGACACATTTAAAGTTAAAGGGCTTAGTGCAGCACTTGCAGTACTAACGTTGGCCATGCAACCCAGTGTAAAGCTAGGACTAATTTGTGACTATTTGACGTCTATACTATGAAATTCATTTTGTAAGTAAAGCCCCTTCTACATAGGCTGATTAGACGGGTGCATTGCTAAAAACACTTCTTAGGCTAATAATCTGCCCTTGTTAAAGTGACAGTGATCAGCCAAGAAGTAGGCAAACTCGAGTCTTGGCTGATTGCATTTTTTTCTATCGGCCGCACATCTTCCTTTGTAAACAGGAGATATGCGCACAATAACCAACATTTAAATGGCTGCATGAACAAGGCAGTGATTGTTCTTGCAGCCTGGCCGCTTGATTAGTAGTGCCTTGTGAAGGCACTGCAAACGAGCGATGATCTCACTGATTGTCATTTGTTTGCGGTCGCAGACGGTCGAAGATTTCTGCATCTGAAAGGCCCTTAAAGTGTCACTGTCGTTATAACTTTCAAATTTTAAATCAAGAGTAGATGTGAAATAAAGCAAGTTTTCAATATACCATAATTATTTGTGTTGTTGTTATCATGCTGTAAAACAAAGCTGAACTTACCAGAAATTCAGGTCCAGTCTCCTGAAGGCAGATTTTTAGACTGGTTGAAAAAAAAAGAGTCTAAACAAAGGAATTCCAGCCAGTACACAATGCCAGTGCTCAATGTGTTCATCAATCACATGACTGCCTCCTCTCTGTGAGCGCTCAGATGGCCTGGGATACAGAGGACTTCCTGTTTTCTGACTCTTTGAGAAAAAAACTGTCAGAAAACAGGAAGTGCTGTGTTTTCCATGATAAAAAAAATGAATGTACTGTATATTAAAAACTTGCTTTATATCACATCTACTGTTGATTTAGATTTTGGAAGTTATAACAACAGGTACACTTTAATCCAATTTACACAGCTTGTATCAAAAACAAAAGAGATTGATCGTACTCCTACAGATTAGTAGTTACTAGTTATTTAACAAAAATTTTGGTATTGACTGTGACCTATGTTTCTGTATCTCTGACCTGTATATATGATTTGGCATATTGTTCATTGTTTTACTGATACCTGGTAATTTTTTCTAAGACTTGGAATCATCTTGTTTAAAGGTTATTCATTGTGTTTGAAGAAAAGGTCATTGTTCAATGGAGCCTAATTATCATTCTTTGTCTAAACTCGTAGAGGTGGCCACTCCATGTGAGAACATATGAGAGGCAAATAACCTCTGTATACCGATCTTACACATTAGAGGAGTGTAAGATGTTGTTTAATGGACTTAAAAAGCTGACCATAGCTGAGGAAGATTGAAACATTCTGTACCTGTGCACAGTGTTGACTCCCAGCTGATATTCTTCCCTGGCTGAAGTTTTGACAGATGATGGCACACTCCTGGTGATGAATTTGGAGCCATGTGTCTCTCTGTGTTGTTCAAAGCCCATGTATAGAAATATGTATAGGGAGTCCACCACCTAATATTGGTATGTAGGATTCAGATGCTGCATGGCTAATTGTACAATCATAATGTCAGGCTGGGGAGACACGGACAAGACAGTGAGCCCTGAACTTGCCCCAACCAATGCCCCTACCTACTTGCCACGGACAACCCTAAACTGTCGCGGACAACCACAGAGTTGGTCCCTACACTGAGTAGGTGAACACACAAACAAAGACAGACAAACAAAACACAATGGAGGATAGTCAGCTAACAGAGTCAAAAACCAAACGGTCAACGCAGTACAAAATCAGAGAGAGCGGATAGTCAGATGTCAAGCAAGAGGTCAGAACACGGGCAGAGCAATAGCAAGGGGATTAGGACAGGGAACGCTGGGAAAGGAGCAGGGGAGCTGGAACTAGTAACAACTAATAGCCAGCAGGGAAGTGAGCAACTGTCTTCTTTTTAACCAGGATCAGAGCTTAGGATCAGCAGCTGATTGGATCAGCCCTGATCCCATTACCAAGTTCAGCTGAACAGACCTAGCAGTGCAGTAACCCCTGCACTGCCAAAGTCTGACAAGCAAGGCGGGTGTGGCTGGAAAGTAAGACACAATTCAGACAACTCATACAGTGCAACAAAAAGACAAACTCAGCGCTTCCTCGATCGCCCAGCACAGACCAAGGAACACAAAGTCACATTCCTAACACATAAAAATACCATCAGAGAAAAGAATAGCACTAGAAATGCAGCGCTCCATTGTAGAAAATATACTTTACTAACGCACAGAATACATATAATCAATTAAAAACAAACACAAAGGACAACTATAATAAAAGGTGCTCAGATCACTACCCCACCAACTGGCCAAACCCCATGTAAGGGGAAATATGGATGCAGAAAGGGAGCCACATAGCAACGATTGAAAAGGTCCTCCAATTATGGCAGCTGGTGCTGCCCTCCCAGAATGGAAAGTTCTGCTGCTTACTTTCTTTTTAGTTCAATACCCCATCACTTTGGAGTCCTGCACAGTTTCTTTGCAGTTGCAGTCCCATAGCACACATGTAGTGTCCCACTACACGTTTTCCTTTCTCTTCTTACAACTTGGTGAAAGTGTCTCACTCTAGTGTCACAGGTTAGGACAGGAGGCTGCTGTTCCTCACTCCAACCACTAGTTGTCACACTCGCACAGCTGCAGCTAATACTAGGTCCAGCTACACACAATTTTCTTTTTATTAAGATGACAACTTCCCTTTAGCTGGGAGTTAGTGCCTGGCTACAGGCCAGACAGGACATGTAGATAGTTTGTTCCTCCAGCTAGCTACCCAACCTTCATGGGTAACAAGACTAGACCCCCAGGGAAGCCTTAGACAAGGGAGCCTCACCCCTTGTCTATGCCAAGGATTTACTTTAGAACACAGGACAGTCGACCACCTTAGAGAAAAAGGGATGGATTATTCAAGACTGGACCTGCAGTAGAGCACAGTGCCAGAAAGCCGCTCTCTACTGACAAGATGCTCAACTTAGTAGGTAGGATTCAACAAGCCTGCTCCACCCAGTACAGAGTCCTGGGATTCGTACTACCCCATTAGGATGGAAACCCAACATTGTGGGGCAGAAAGTATTTAGGTGAGATAACTGGGATGCATCTATACGTGTGCGAGGATTTCTTCAACACTACAGAAACACTTCACCACATCCCGGCAGAGTACTAAGTACATTGGGCAAGGGGCCCTCCTATCCGGTCTCTGACACTTACTTCTGTTACTTCTAACAACTCACATCTGTTGGATTAGTATTATTGAGCACTTGAGCACTGTTTGTGACTATTTTTGCAGATACCTTTGACAAGTTTGAAAGTTGCTTAAAGTAGGACTTTGTCATTTCTGCTTCCGCACTTGCACCTACACCTCTCACCTTACCTTAGTCCTAACCAAGGTCCGAGGGTGGGTGTTACTGACAAGTAGCCTTCAAAACACCAGAACCCACCAGCAGACCCAACATCGTTTTTAGCAATCCAGGCCACGGCACCCACATGGTCTGTGTCTATGGTATGTTCATGGTATGTTCAGAATAAAACCGAAGAGCACTGATACCAAACACACAGACCAGGAATGGGCAGATGCTTCTATATAAGTGAGACATTACCAATAGTCTTTGATGTCAAGCCTGTAAGCCCTATGATGATTTAACCCTTTGAGGACCAAGCCCAAAATGACCCAGTGGACCGCGGCAATTTTCATTTTTGCATTTTCGTTTTTTCCTCCTCCCCTTCCACAAGCTCTAGCACTTTCATTTTTCTATCTACAGGGCCATGTAAGGGCTTGTTTTTTTTTTCAGGAATAGGTGTAATTTGTAATGGTATCTTTCATTCTGTCATAATGTGTGACAAAACCCCCAAAATATTATTTATGAAAATATAAATTGGTGAAATTGAAAAAAAAAAATGCAATATTAGAACTTTTGAGGGGTTCATGTGTGTATGTAATGCACTATACGGTAAAAGTAACATGATAACATTATTCTATAGGTCAGTCTGAACACAACCATATGCAGTTTTTTTTTTTTTGCAACTAATTAATAAAATGGCCCTATTGTGACTCTTATAACAGTTTTATTTTCTCACCTACGGGACTGTATGGGGTGTAATTTTTTGCACCATAATCCCTAGTTTTTATTAATACCATATTTGTGAAGATCGGACGTTTTGATCACTGTTTATTAATTTGTTTTATATATAATGTAACAAAAACTGGCAATCCTGGCACTTTTTCCCCTCTTTTCGTTTACACCATCTGCCGTTCGCTATGACGATTGTTATATTCAATGTGATTACATACTCACTGCAGGATCAACCCCTACCACCTGTAACATACTTTACCTGATCCAGGCTCCTGGCTCCCATAAATCCAGCTCAGACAATCAGTGCACGTAATTCTATTTAGACACAATTTAAATAAAGCGACTAGATTAATGCTCTACATTAAAGTACACTTTACCAGCAGAAATAATGTGTTCTGGGATAAAGCAATGTAAAGAGATGAAGGTGGCTGAAATGACAGCACAGGGCTGGGCAGCAGGCATGAGGCAAAACGAATTGAACGGCAACTGAACTGTTTTGCCTGGAAACCCCCATTAATACACCCTGCAGCTGTGCAACGTATAATGTATATGGTTTACCAATATTTTTTTTGTAACTTTAGGTAACAGACATCTTTTTGCGCAAAAATCTGTGATTTCATGTGAAAGCATTGGTAAATTCCCCCCTTGTTGAGCAGAAATTGTGTGCTATGTATTTGTCAGCTAACAAGAGAAAGAAACCAGTGGAACCAGCTCCATCCTCAGCAAAGCCTAAAGCCTTGGTAAAAAAAAAATATACCTGCATGACAACTGACAGTGTTAACCATTTGGTTGCCAAGAAAGAAAGTCGAGAGCACCTTACGTAGACAAAGGAAGTGCCTTGCTGGACTACTACCACCATAATTTATTAAGGGAACAACAGCCATGGAGTTGGCAAGGTGAGTATAGTGTACTTTATGTTACTCCCCTAGCAGGTTGTCATTTGTTTTGCCTTTAAATGGGAGTTCCCAATTTAGTAACTAAAAGTATATAAACTGTCCATCCTATCCGTATAAACTACCTGTCCTTTAATTAATAAGATCAGCTCAGATCTAACTGCTTAATGAATTGAAAACATAAACTCAGAACACTGTCTATGCCACATGCTGCTTTAAAGTGGTTATCCAGTGCTACAAAAACATGGCCACTTTTGCCCCACTCTTGTCTCCTGTTAGGATGTGGTTTGCAATTGAGCTCCATTTACTTAAATGGAAATTAATTTCAAACCACACCCATTCTGGAGACAAGAGTGGGGCAAAAGTGGCCATGTTTGTGTAGCAATGGATAACCCCTTTAAATTCAACATGCAACATCACAAAGTGCCATGTAACAACAGATCCACTAGGTGGCAAGATTATCAAGCAGAATAACTATTATAGTTGAGAGCTCTCATGCATGCTTGAGGCCGATCGATTAGCATTTGCCTGGAAAACATTGATATAGCCATAGAACATATTTTCCAGGACTGCCTGGTAAAACCTTAGTAAAAAAGAGATCCCAAAATAAAAATAGACTTAAGTGTCGATCACAGAATAAATGCTTACCCCAGACCAGATTCAGGAAAAAAGACAGACAACAGACCACAGACCAAGCTTTAGCATACAGACCCTAGACCAGATCCCAAATTAATACAGACTCCAAAATAAATAGTGACCTCAAACCAGACCTGTAAACAAAGCCAACCCCTTAAACAAACATATCTCTGAGTAACGCTTGACGCAAAATGACTTTTGGGGAACGTCATGTAAAACAAATAGTTCCCGCAACATGACGTTCCCCAAACGTCATGTCTTCCCTGCCTCCCCCCGCTGTCCCTGACGGTGATCGGGCAGCGGGAGGAGGCTATGTCACACAGCATCCTCCCGTTGCCTCTGCCCGGAGGGGTACCTTTCTACTCGGAAGAACCTGCGTTACAGATTTTGGGGTGCGGATTCTCTCATGTTCCTTGTGAAATTGAGAAATTTAAAACTAAACAAACAGTTTTTCATTTTTACTGTCTAATTTTAAATACTTTCCTCTAATACCTGTGGGGTCAAAATGGTCACCACACCCCAAGATGAATTCTTTGAGGGGTGTACTTTCCAAAATGGGGTGACTTTTGGGGGGTTTCTTTTCTGTGGACACTACAGGGGCGCTGCAAACGCACCTGGCGCTCAGAAACTTCTTCAGCAAAATCTGCATTGAAAAAGCTAATTGGCGCTGCTTTTCTTCTGAGCCCTGCTGTGTGCCCATACAGTGGTTTATGCCCACATATGGGGTACCGTTGTATTCAGGAGAACCTGCGTTACAAATTTTGGGGTACTTTTTTTCTCTTGTTCCTCGTGAAATTGAGAAATTTCAAACTAAACAAACATATTATTGGAAAAATTCATGTTTTTCATTTTTACTGTCTAATTTTGAATACTTTCCTCTAATGCATTTGGGGTCAAAATGCTTATCCTACCCAAAGATGAATTCTTTGAGGGGTGTACTTTCGAAAATGGGGTGACTTTTGGGGGGATTCTATTCTGCGGACACTACAGGGGCTCTGCAAACGCACCTGGTGCTCAAACTTCTTCAGCAAAATCTGCATTAAAAAAGCTAATTGGCGCTCCTTTCCTTCTGAGCCCGGCTGTGTGCCCATACAGTGGTTTACGCCCACATATGGGGTGCCGTTGTATTCAGGAGAACCTGCGTTACAAATTTTGGCATGCTTTTTTTCTCAGGTTCCTTTTGAAAATGAGAAACTTTAATCTAAACATATATATTATTTGAAAATTTAAATTTTCGATTTTTTTTTTTACGGCCTAATTGTGAATACTTTCCTCCAGCCCCTGTAGGGTTAAAATGCTCATTATACCCTTAGATTAATTCTTTAAGGTGTCTAGTTTCCAAAATGGGGTCACTTATGGGGGTTCCCAGTATACAAACCTTCTAAATCCATTTAAAAAAAGAACTGGTCCCTAAAAAAAATCAGTTTTGGAAATTTTCACAAAATGTGATAATTTGCTAATAAATTTCTAAGCCCCGTAACACCCTAAAAAAGTAAAATGTTTCCCAAATTATGCCAGAATAAAGAGAAGATATTGGTAATGTGATTTAGTAACTAATTTATGTGCTATGACTTCCTTTTTTAGAAGCAGAGAATTTCAGAAGTTCATAAAATGCAAAATTTTCAAATTTTTCATGATATTTTGATGTTTTTCCCAAAAAATACACAAAGTAGTGACCAAATTTTGCTACTAATATAAAGTGTCATATGTGATGAAAAAACAATCTCAGAATCGCTAGCATACGTTAAAGCATCACTGAGCTATAAACGCATAAAGTGAGACAGGTCAGATTTTGAAAAATGAGCCTGGTCATTAAGGCCAAAACAGGCTTTAGAGGCAAGGGGTTAAGTCACCTTACAAAACTATCTAATTTTTACTGGCCTAAACTCTTTAAAGCTATGGCCGGCCAACCTGCTAGCAGAGGTACTACTTAGGGGGGAAGAGACCAACTTACTGTTTCTTTTAGGCTTTCAAGCTTTTCTGTGCCCTGAGAACAAGAGATTGTATTACTTAGTACTGTACCAAAAGACTGTTCAGTACCACGTTTACCACGTTTTAAGGGTGCTGGATGACAGCTTTCCCATCTCAGGAGACTATTAGTTATTGTGTTTTTTCTATGAATGGTTGTTTCTAGATATCCCTGTCTGTTTTTGCTGATTAGAGCATCCAAAAATGGTAAAGTGTGGGCATTGGTTTCAAAAAGGCTCGGCCTATGTGATTTGAGTTTAGTCATGCTACAAAGTGGGAGAAATCTGTTTGTGATGAGAGGCGACACTTTGGGACACATGTACTATCCTGGTCCAGGTATATTGATGATATTTTCATCCCATAGTCCGGCTCTCAGAGTGCAATCGTGGTCTCCCACCAGCTCAGGAGCAAGTTAGGGGAAGTAGGCGCACAAGGACTGCCCATTGCTGTGCCCCTGAGCTGGTGGTAGTATGAGCCGTTGAAGATGAAAGATTTTCTGGTGAGAATGAACTAGGCGATTGTGTTCCTGCATGTGTATATCTCTAGTTGACAAATATTATTCTGTGGCTTTTTAATCCGCATTTGTGTGGAATTGATGAGTATAGGGATTCCACATCAATTTTGTTGTTGGACCTCATATGTGTTGCTATCATTAAGGAGGCTAAGACAAATGTTTATGTAAGTGTCCCTGTCTAAGAGAAGAATGTTACCCCCCTTGTCCACAGGCTTTATGACTAATTGTGGGTTATTTTGTAGTTCTTTTAAAGTCTCCCGTTCCCTATATGTCAGATTGTTATGATGGGGTTATCCCACCTAGGGCTCTTACTGTGTCGTTACCATCATCATTTGTCTCTATCCCAAAAAGCATGCTGCCACTTCTATTTACAGTTTCTTTTGATTAAATAAACCCCTGCTCTAATAACAATTTACACTCCAATCTAGATTTGCCGTCTGTAGCTACTACTTAAAGGCCTTATTACACGGGCCGACCGAGAGGAGCAAACGAGCGCCGTCAGTGCTCATTTGCTCCTCGTTCCCCGCTCGCTGCCGGCGCTACTACGCGCGGCAGCAGCGAGCAGGTGAGTGCGGGAGGGGCCACGGGGGGGCTGCCCGGGTGATCGCTGATTGTCCGGGCAGCCCATAGCATACAGCAGCGGTCTGCTGCCAACGCTCCTATTCCACAGAGCAATGGCAGCAGATCGCTGCTGTGTGAGTTGTTTGTCTTTCAACATGTTTGAAAGACAAAAAAGACAACGATCAGCAGACATGAACGATGTTGGCTGATCATTGCCTTCTATTCCACGGGATGATTATGGCCCATAAAGTCCGAATACGGCCGATCGTTCCATGGAGTAGGGCCTTAAGTCGGAGAAACATACCAAGGCCAATTCCCATTATTGGACCTCCGCTTATTTTACATGACCGAGAGCTCACACGTCACCACCGTTCTGGTTCTGCATCGGGCCGACATGTTTCTCCTTTGTTTACATACATCAATCAATCGCTCCCATTAGATGTGTATGGGGAGAGTTACAGTGCCTGGTGCGCTCCAGAAAGAAGTAATGACGTCAGACTTGCCGGGGCTACAGGGCCCATATGTTCTCACACAGCCCTGGCTTTACTTGCCAGTCTGCCACTGCAACAGGACAGGAAAGGTCTCAGTGCTGAGCAGAAAGAGGATACACTGTTTTTGTATTTTGCTCCTCTTGTCAACACATACAGAAGTATCAGAAGATTATTAGCTGTATACTAATAAAGAGCTGACCTCCCTATATTACAGGCAGGCACCATATAGAACTGCAAATACTCACTCAGACACCCACTGACCCTGTATTGTGCGCAGTTAGTTTACATGCCTCAGTCTACTCTTCACATAGGACATTGCACCACACTGTTTATTTATAGTGCTTGAAAAGCACTATATTGTAATCCGTATTCTTCTTCTTCTTCTTCCGTTTCTTCTTCCAGCCATTTTTCTGCGCGTAATACAGCCCGAACCGCTTTGTGCACACACTCCGTTCAAACTCCGTTTCGAAGCCCTCGGCGGTGTGTGGTGTGCTATCTATTTTTCGTTTCGATCGGATTTGTCGTTTTTAAGAAATTTACGTTAAATGACCCCAAATTTCCCATAGAAAATAATGGCCCATTGCAAATAATGGCCACACTCTAACCGCTGACAGCCAATCACAGCACATATGCAAATAGCTGAAATATAGCAGCCAATAGGAACTCTAAGGTCTCGTCATGCAATGTATCACACCATCCACAGTCACATGTCCACTATTGGCCAATAGAAGATGTAATATATGGAAGGTCCTTAACGATTTTGTCTCCCCGACATGAGTAAGATTGTCATGGTAACCGAGCAATGATCTTTACCATTATAAGTACTCAGATCGCTCTTAAAGGGACCCAGGTCACCCTTAAAGGAACACAAGTCGCTCTTAAAGGGACCCAAGTCTCTCTTAAAGGGACGGGAGCCATGTCGCTCTAAAAGGGACCCAAGTTGCTCTTAAAGGGACGGGAGCCATGTCGCTCTTAAAGGGACCCAAGTCGTTCTTAAAGGTACCCAAGTTGCTCTTAAAGTGGCGGGACCCAAGTCTCTCTTAAAGGGACGGGAGCCATGTCGCTCTAAAAGGGACCCAAGTTGCTCTTAAAGGGACGGGAGCCATGTCGCTCTTAAAGGGACCCAAGTCGTTCTTAAAGGTACCCAAGTCGCTCTTAAAGTGGCGGGACCCAAGTCACTCTTAAAGGGACGGGACCCAAGTCGCTCTTAAAGGGTCCCATGTAGCTCTTAAAGGGATCCAAGTTGCTCTTAAAGGGACGGGACCCAAGTTGCTCTTAAACGGACGGGACACTCCAAAAGGTATGGGACCCATGTCGCTCTTAAAGAGACCCATGTCGCTAGAGCGACCTGGGTCCCTTTAAGAGCGGCCCAGGTCCCTTTTAAGAGCGACCTGGGTCCTTTTAAGAGCGAAATATGTCCCTTCAAGAGCGACCAAGGTCCCTTTAAGAGCGAAATTGGTCCCTTTAAGAGCAACCTGGGTCCCTTCTAGAGCAAAATATGTCCCTTTAAGAGCGACCTGGGTCCCTTTAAGAGCAAAATATGTTCCTTTAAGAGCGACCTGGGTCCCTTTAAGAGCGAAATATGTCCCTTTAAGAGCGAAATATGTCCCTTTAAGAGCGACCTGGGTCCCTTTAAGAGCGAAATATGTCGCTTTAAGAGCAAAATGGGTCCTTTTAAGAGCAACCTGGGTCCCTTTAAGAGTGAAATGGGTCCCTTTAAGAGCAAAATGGGTCCCTTTAAGAGCGATCTGGGTCCCTTTAAGAGCAAAATGGGTCCCTTTAAGAGCAAAATGGGTCCCTTTAAGAGCGAAATGGGTCCCTTTAAGAGCAAAATGGGTCCCTTTAAGAGCGACCTGGGTCCCTTTAAGAGCAAAATATGTCCCTTTAAGAGCGAAATATGTCCCTATAAGAGCAAAATATGTCCCTTTAAGAGTGAAATATGTCCCTTTAAGAGCAAAATGGGTCCTTTTAAGAGCGACCTGGGTCCTTTTAATAGTGAAATGGGTCCCTTTAAGCGCGAAATGGGTCCCTTTAAGAGCGAAATGGGTCCCTTTAAGAGCGACCTGGGTCCCTTTAAGAGCAAAATATGTCCCTTTAAGAGCGAAATATGTCACTTTAAGAGCAAAATATGTCCCTTTAAGAGCAAAATGGGTCCCTTCAAGAGCGACCTGGGTCCCTTTAAGAGCGGCCTGGGTCCCTTTTAAGAGCGACCTGGGTCCTTTTAAGAGCGAAATATGTCCCTTCAAGAGCGACCAAGGTCCCTTTAAGAGCGAAATTCGTCCCTTTAAGAGCAACCTGGGTCCCTTCTAGATCAAAATATGTCCCTTTAAGAGCGACCTGGGTCCCTTTAAGAGCAAAATATGTTCCTTTAAGAGCGACCTGGGTCCCTTTAAGAGCGAAATATGTCCCTTTAAGAGCGACCTGGGTCCCTTTAAGAGCGAAATATGTCGCTTTAAGAGCAAAATGGGTCCTTTTAAGAGCAACCTGGGTCCCTTTAGAGTGAAATGGTTCCCTTTAAGAGCAAAATGGGTCCCTTTAAGAGCGATCTGGGTCCCTTTAAGAGCAAAATGGGTCCCTTTAAGAGCGAAATTGGTCCCTTTAAGCGTGAAATTGGTCCCTTTAAGAGCAAAATGGGTCCATGTAAGAGCGATCTGGGTCCCTTTAAGAGCGAAATGGGTCCCTTTAAGAGCAAAATGGGTCCCCTTAAGAGTGACCTGGGTCCCTTTAAGAGCAAAATATGTCCCTTTAAGAGCGAAATATGTCCCTATAAGAGCAAAATATGTCCCTTTAAGAGCAAAATATGTCCTTTTAAGAGCGACCTGGGTCCCTTTAAGAGCGAAATTGGTCCCTTTAAGAGCGAAATTGGTCCCTTTAAGAGTGAAATTGGTCCATTTAAGAGCGACCTGGGTCCCTTTAAGAGCGAAATATGTCCCTTTAAGAGCAACCTGGGTCCCTTTAAGAGCGAAATATGTCGCTTTAAGAGCAAAATGGGTCCTTTTAAGAGTGAACTGGGTCCCTTTAAGAGCGAAATATGTCCCTTTTAGAGCAAAATATGTCCCTTTAAGAGCAAAATGGGTCCTTTTAAGAGTGAACTGGGTCCCTTTAAGAGTGAAATGGGTCCCTTTAAGTGTGAAATTGGTCCCTTTAAGAGCGATCTGGGTCCCTTTAAGAGCGAAATGGGTCCCTTTAAGAGCGACCTGGGTCCCTTTAAAAGCCATTTGGGTCCCTTTAAGTGCAACGGGGGCCCTTTAAGAGCGACCTGGGGCCCTTTTAGAGTGAAATTGGTCCCTTTAAGAGTGATCTGGGTCCCTTTAAGAGCGAAATGGGTTCCATTAAGAGCGACCTGGGACCCTTTAAGAGTGACCTAGGTACCTTTAAGAGCGACCTGGGTTCCGTTAAGAGTGACCTGGGTCCCTTCAAGAGCGAAGGGACCCACGTCGCTCTTAAAGTGACCCAGGTCGCTCCTAAAGGGACCCATGTCGCTCTTAAAGGGACGGGAGCCAAGTTGCTCTTAAAGGGATGGGACCCAAGTTGCTCTTAAAGGGACGGCACCCAGGATTAAAGTTAAATGGAAGTCACTGGTAAAGGGGCGCTCTTTTCAAGCACTATGTATTTCCCTGGAAATGCAAATCTAGTTGAATATATTATGATTGTAAAGCAATGCATTTGATTTTCTTTTGTTATATCTTAAACCTCCTAGCCCCTGATGACATCACGGATGACTGGTGACCAAAACACGAAGAGCAGGGGTCCTCAACTGGCGGACCCCTGGCCAGACTTCCCAACCGCCCAGATCCGGCGGGACGGCCCCCATGTTTCCCGCTCCCCCACCGCACTGCCTCCCGCCCCATAGGCATACTGTCCTTAGATTTCAGTACGCCTGTGGAGCTTGGGGTAGTGTCGGCCTGGCCGGCGGCTGATACGCGCTCTCTGGGGACGTCCCGGGGATTCCCTAGCAGAGCGCGCACCAGTGACCTCAGTGTAAGCCGCCGTCCTGAACTTCCGGTAGAGCAGGACGGCAGCGTACACTGAGGTCACTGGTGCGCACTCTGCTGGGAAATCCCCGGGCTGTCCCCAGAGAGCGCGTTTCAACCAGGGGCCAAGCCAACAGGGGAAGAGAAGAAGACAGGTGCAGCAGGGGAGCGAGGTGCTAGGTGAGTTGTGTTTTTTTTTTTGTCTGGGCGACATGTACAGGGGGGCTATATAAGAAGGGGGAGAGTGCACAGGGGGCTATATACTACAGGGGAGAGCGCACAGGGGGCTATATACTACTGGGGAGAATGCACAGGGGGGCTATATTTCAGGGGAGAGTGCACGGGGGGCTATATGGGAGGGGGGGAGCGCACGGGGGGCTAAATGGGAGGGGGAGAGTGCACAGGAGGGCTATATGGGAGGGGTAGAGCGCACAGGGGGACTTTATGGGAGGAGGAGAGCACACGGGGGGCTATATACTACTGGAGGAGTAACAGGGGGGCTAAATACTACTGGGGGGAGAACAGGGGGGCTATATACTACTGGGGGAGAGCACAGGGGTGCTATATACTACAGGAGGAGAGCGCACAGGGGGCTATATACTACTGGAGGATTAACAGGGGGGCTATATACTACTGGGGGGGAGAACAGGGGGGGCTATATAAAAAAGGGCTGCAAGAACATCAATAACGATGTCCCTGCAGCCCTCGCTAAACGGTCATCGGGGCTGTGGAATAGGCCCAGTAAACGATCGCCGATCTAGCAGATCGGCGCTCATTTACATTGTTAATTGGGCCCTGCTTGGCCCGTGGAATAGGACACTAAGATTCTATCTTAATCTCGTCCTCTTTGTGATGGTTTGAGAAGGTCAATCGCTGTGAAGGTAACACCATCTGGGCTGCCTCAATGGTCTTCATGTATGTGTTTAGCTATGTGTTCTAGAATCCTTTTTCTCCATTCTCTGATTGTTTTCCCAATGTATTGTTTGGAACAGGGCCAGGTGGCCAGATATATAACCCGTTTACTGCTGCAGTTAATGAAGCTTTTAATGCTGAAAGTTTCCTGTGTTTGTGTGCTCCTGAAGGTAGTGGTTTTAGTGACAAAGGTGCATGCTTTGCAATGGCCACATTTAAAACAGCCTGTTATCACTCTTGAGTCTAGCCATTTCCTATTGAGTGGAGTAGGTGCTAAGTGGCTCTGTGGTAACCGATCACCTATACTCCGTCCCTTACGGTATGTGATCTGTGAATAGTTTGATATCACATACTTTAAATCCAGGTTCCTCCATTGTTTTTGGATTATCTCCCTCACCTGTTTAGCTTCCTTGTCAAATGTCCCTATAATGAGTATCTGTTCTTGTTTTTCCCCCTTTTGTTTAAGGACTAGTAGTTCTTCTGTGTTTGGTCCCTGCAGTCTTGTAAGTCATCCTAAGGATGTAATCAGGGTAACCATGGGCAAGGAATCTTTGCCTGAGGTCCCTTGCTTGTGTCTGGTAGTCATCTTCTCTAGAGCAGTTTCTCGCGATTTGTAAGTATTGCACGTTTCAGGGGTGCTGGATGACAACTTTCCCATCTCTCGAGACTTAATAGTTATTGTGTCTTTTCTATGAATGGTTGTTTCTAGGTATCCCTGTAGGTATTGCTGACTTTAACTTCCAAAAATGGTAAAGTTTGGGTATTGGTTTCAAAAGTAAAGGCTCGGCCTATATGATTTGAGTTTAGTGATGCTACAAAGTGGGTGAAGTCTGTTTGAGAGCAAGACTATAGGATGAAAATATCATCAATAGAGATTAGCGAATACAATTTGATCGAGTAGGTATTCGATCGAATATTGCAGTATTTGAATACAATCGAGTAATGTGTCGAATACGCGGCAAACATTCGAAAGCCCTCCCATCGCCCTTGGCGCTTTTTTTAATCCAATCTCCACGCAGGGAGGCCGTGAGGGACCCTGGGAGTACACACGCAGCGCGAAAACAACGTCTACCCTCATTGGATGGCTGAACCACATGACCCCGAATCTTAAATACTTGCCTCCCGCCTCTCGACCGCAGATGAGCTTTCAACCTAGTTAGGGAGAGATCTTGCAGCAGGAAAAGATAGGTTTTAATAGGGTTTTGGTTAGGCAGGCTTGCTGCTGAACCCAAAAGTTCTTTTCAGGGCTAATATCAAGCGAAAAAGTAATCTCTGCATCCAAAGCACTTCTCAGTGCTAAGAAATAGATAGCATCAGCTGTATTCATTCCAGTACCCTGTGTGTACAAGTGACTTATTGTGTCCCTGGTTTAGCCCACTTAGGGCACGTTAACGTTATACCTATTGTGCCAGTAGCCCAGTAAAAGGCACGTGATACCCATTGTGCCAGGTGCCCAGTAAAAGGCACGTGATACCTAGTGTGCCAGTTGCCCAGTTAAAGGCACTTGATACCTAATGTGCCAGTTACCCAGTAAAAGGCATGTGATACCTAGTGTGCCAGTTGGCCAGTTAAATACATGTGATACCTAGTGTGCCAGTTACCCAGTTAAAGGCACTTGATACCTAGTGTGCCAGTTTCCCAGTAAAAGGCACATGATACCTAGTGTGCCAGGTGCCCAGTAAAAGGCACGTGATACCTAGTGTGCCAGGTGCCCAGTAAAAGGCACGTGATACCCAGTGTACCAGTTGCCCAGTTAAAGGCACATGATAAATAGTGTTCCAGTAGCCCAGAAAAAGGCACGTCATACATACTGTTCCAGTAACGTTCGTACAGCATTACGCGTGATATGCGCGAATAACATGACACTCTGCGGACACACATTGGAATCATGTATGTAACACTGCGCAAGAAATACGAACGAAATGTGTGAACATTGCCATAAATGTTTGTAAAGCGTTCGCAAATATTTTTTATTCGCAACTGCGGAAAGTGGCATTATACTGCGATTTTGGGGTGTTGGGTGCACCCAGGCATGCTCCCCCTGATGTCACAGTATAATTCCGGAGGTGTTGGCATCGTTTAGGGAGGTTTCTTGGGGGACCTATGTACTATAATGGGATTGAGTATTTGTTCGAATAGTCAAATCTCGGTGCTTACTCGATTCAAATTCTTGAAAGTCTAATATTTCACTACTCGCTCATCTCTAATCATCAATATAACTGGACCAGGATAGTACATGTGTCCCAAAGTGTTCCCTCTCATTCAGAGTGCAATTGTGGCCTCCCACCAGCTCAGGATCATGTTAGCGTACGTAGGCGCACAAGGACTGCCCATTGCTGTGCCCCTGAGCTGGTGGTAGTATGAGCCGTTGAAGATGACAAATTGGCTGGTGAGAATGAACAGATCGAGGACTAGGCGATTGTGTGCCTGCATGTGTATACCTCTAGTTGACAAACAATATTCTGTGGCTTTTTACCCCCATTTGTGTGGAATTGATGAGTATAGGGATTCCACATCAAGAATCACTTCCAAGTCCAATGAAAGATCATCCAATTTTTTAAGGAGATCCATTGTGTCCCTTGTGTACGAAGGTAGTTAGATCATGAACTCCCTCAAGACTTTACCCACATATGTGCATATGTTATGTCAGATACTACCTATTCCTAACACTATTGGTGGGCCCTTCAGGGGATTTGTCCTGGTAGTGCAAAGAATGTGGATGTAGAGCAGGGAGCTCTCAGGTCCTATGAAGGACAACAGAGTGTGTCCAGAAGAAAGAGTGGTTTCAGGGACCCAACCCTCTATTTAGTGGAACTTAGTAAAATCAATTTAAATGTGATAATTTTAAGATCAATGGCCCTTCAGAGGGTGCGAAGCAGAAGAAAAAGTCTCAGGGGCCCCATAGGACCACAAACACCGAAGTCATGGCAAGATTCTTGCATGCAGGGAGACACACAAGCTAGGGCTGCTTGATGTCTGCCCCATACAATGTCATCAACACTTATAACATTCTGACTTTTCTACACAGGTGTAATGGGTAAATTTATCAGTTTTCATACCTTATTTTATATCATACGTCATGGGGCTTGTTCCAGTAAAAAGTGATCTTTTATCATCTGCAAATTGTGCTATCTGGGCGGGGCTTCACAGCTGAAACGCCACTTTCCCCCGCCAACAAAGCCACCGTGATGTCATCGGCGCATAGGCCCCACCACAGTGGCCATTTGTATGGGCCGACCTAGGGGGGGTGGGGTCTAGACCTTTGGGCTGGCCTGTCCGAATGGCTGAGGGGGGCGGGGCCTATGCGCCGAAGATGGCACAGGGGTGGGGCCAACTGTGGGGTTGTGGGCAGGGCTAAGTCATACTCTTTGTCATTCTCTAAAAGATGAAACTCTGACAGGACTTGTACTGTAAGGCTATGTTCACACTACGTATATTTCAGGCAGTATTTGGTTCTCATGTCAGGTACTCATAGCAACCAAAACCAGGAGTGGATTGAAAACACAGAAAGGCTCTGTTCACATAATGTTGTAATTGAGTGGATGGCCGCCATATAACGGTAAATATTTGCTGTTATTTTAAAACAACGGCTGTTATGTTGAAATAATGGAAGTTATTTACCATTATATGGTGGCCATCCACTCAATTTCAACATTGTGTGAACATAGCCTTTCTGTGTTTTCAATCACCTCCTGGTTTGGTTGCTATGAGGACCTGACATGAGGACCAAATACTGCCTGAAATATACGTAGTGTGAACATAGCCTTAGAGTAAAAAAGTTACCCCTTTGATAAATGACATCCTTGTAGTGCCGCCATTTTCATGTGATTCAAGCTTATAAATATTTTGCAAACTAATTCTTTAGAAGCATTGGGGACATCTCTCTCCACCGGAACCATTCGACCTGCCAGCTGATTTAAATGTTCATGCCTACTTACAAGTAGGAGACCAGTGCCAGTAATAGGAGGTAATTGGCTGCACAAACCTCCTTTAAAGCTCCAATGCAAAACTATGAGTTTTCATTACTTCAAACTGCACAAGGATTTCTCATATTCTCTAACAAGTGGAAACACACGTTTGCATAGGAGCTGTATACACAAAGGCTGGTTATTAGTGATCTAGTCTATTGGAAAGGCTACTTTATATTGTTTTTACCAAGTCACTAAGGGTGCCTTTACACAGATTTTTGAAGCCAAATCCAGAAACAGACTTTAAACAGAAAACAGGTCATAAAGGAAAGACTGAGATTTTTCCTCTTTTCAGATCCATTCCTGGGTTTGGCTTCAAAAATCTCTCTGTGTAAAGGCACCCTTAGATATATTTGTAGGGCGTGTCAAGTTATAAGACCCTTAGAAGACCAGGCCAATTTTTATTTTTGCACTTTAGTTTTTTCCTCCACGTACTTAAAAGGCCATAGCACTTGCATTTTTTACCTAGAGACTCAAATTAATAGTTCGGGCGATTACACACGCGGCGATACCAAATATGTTTATTTATTTATTTGTGTTTAGGAAACTGGAAAAGGGGGGTGATTCAGACTTTTATTAAGGGAGGGGATTTTTTACTATTAAAAATTAACTTTTTTTTTTTTTACACACTAACTAGAAGTCCCCCCTGGGAGACCTCTAGTTTAACTACATTGATCTCTCATTGAGTATATATATTGCATAGATCAATGACATTGGCAATCTATTGCCCTGGCCTGCTGCAGCCAAGAACAATAGATCACCGAGGCGGGATCAGAGCCATTACAGCGCAGACCCCCGTCCGGACCAGATGTAGGGACCACTCCTCTGCGATTGCGCCACCCGCAATCTAGTGTGGGGGGGGTGATCCTCCCACTAGACCACCAGGTTTACGTTAAAGCAGCCATTTAAATGCAGCTGTCAGCTTTCACACGAACAATTACAGCATCGTTTATGCGGTTGTTTAAGCCCAATGTTATAGACTATGCATTCTCTGTTTAAATGGAGAGATGTATGGCTGATAGTGATGATTTTACTAGCCACACAAAAGACTGTCGCTCATCAGCTAACAGATAGCCCTTTAACACAGGTCTATTATTGGTAAACAATTGTTCCTAGGAACGCTCATTCAAGGGGTTATCCAGCGCTACAAAAACATGGCCACTTTCCCTCTACTGTTGTCTCCAGTTTGGGTGGGGTTTTGAAACTCCGTTCCATTGAAGTAAATAGAGCTTAATTGCAAACTGCACCTGAACTGGAGACAACAGTAGGGGGAAAAGTGGCCATGTTTTTGTAGCGCTAGATAACCCCTTTAATGATAATCAGCCATTCCATTTTAAAAAGGGCTTAAGCTTCACAGAAAGATGCATTAGATTTTGAAAGCAGCATATCCCCATACTGCCCCCCTCCTCCTGTATTTTGTCTATTCACAACAGTGCATAGTAGACCTCTATGGTTTGATTCCTTTGCTGTGTGGATGGGTTGGATGGGTTGTTTCTGACATTTGGTGATAATTTTAATTTATCTTCATTTTTATTTTATTTTAAATAAAACAAAAGGGCAGAACCACCCCTACACAGGGTCGGATTAAGGTTGGTGGAGGCCCCGGGCGACAATTCCCCCCCCCCCCCACAAAAAATAAAAATAAACTATACCGCGATCTATACAGATGGCAGCTTACTGTAGGTGACTTAGCACAGACCCCTCCTCACTCCTGGCTGTATGGATCAGCATCCTCTTCTGTTATGCACGTGGTCACTAGAGGCTGCAGTACAGGGGAAGATGCCAGGCCCTAGAGACAGGAGCGGGGGTGGGGGGGTGGACTAAGTATCAGAGCGTATTCCTACATTGTGTTTGTGTTAATAACACAGTGTGAGAACACAGCACTTTCCGTGCGCTGTTGCCCACTGTGTTAGGGCCCTATTACATAGCCTGATATCCTGGGTAAGCAGCACCGTTCTGCTAGGGTTCGAGCTGGTGGGGGCCCCTAAGTGGTGGAGGCCCTGAGGCAAGTGCCCCTGGTGCCCTCCCTTTAATCCGGCCCTGCCCCTACATCGAGCACTTTTCTCTACCCATAATATTTCTCATATCTATCACAGATCCTTGGCCACTCTGCCAGGGTTGGACCCACTCTTACAATAATTAAACGAGCATATAAACACATTCTCAGCATTTTCACCCTCTTCCTCTTTGGAAGTTTTATTTCCGTATTATCTCCTAAACAGCTATTCTGGGTGATCTATATATTTCACACTTAAATACAATTTGATATATAGACTCCCAATAAGCTTCAACAGATTGGCACAACCAGATAACGTGTAGGAAGTCAGCCCTAGGTGTAAAATAGATGCGATGATTTATGTTAAACCAGTCCTTTTGAAACCGTACTAACATTTCTATATATATGCTTCTACCGTTCTTTACCTATAACTCCATTTGTGTCCGTCACCTTTAGCAACATATTTACTTAAAAAAATCTGTGACATGTTCAATATTTATTTTACCCACTGTACATCATGTTATATTATGCCTAGTGCTATTCCTCAGGTACACGTGACTGCAAAAACGCAGTGTGAATCCAGCCTTAGCTATCAGTTCAACGTATTTTAAACTGGTTACTTTTAACCCTTTGAGGACCAGGCCCAAAATGACCCAGTGGACCGCGCAAATTTTGATCTTAGTGTTTCCGTTTTTCCCTCCTCCCCTTCGAAGAGCTCCAGCACTTTCAGTTTTTTATCTACAAGGCCATATAAGGGCTTATTTGTTACAGGAATAGTTGTACTTTGTAATGGCGTCATTCATTTTACCATAACATGTATGATGGAATTCCAAATATATTATTTATGAAGATATAAATAGGTGAAATCGTAAAAAAGAATGCAATATGGTAACGTTTGGGGGGTTCCTGTGTCTACGTAATGCACTATATGGTAACAGCGACATGATACTATTATTCTATAGGTCAGCCCGAACACAACCATATGCAGGTTACACATATTCTCTAATGTTATATATGTATTTTTTTTATGAAATCCTTTTTTTTGGCAATTAAATATTAATAAAATGGGCCTATTGTGACGCTTATAACGGTTTTATTTTTTCACCTACGGGGCTGTATGGGGTGTCATTTTTTCTGCCATGATCTCTAGTTTTTATTAATACCATATTTGTGAAGATCGGATGTTTTGATCACTTTTTATTAATTTCTTTTTATATATAATGTAACATAAAATCGGTAATCCGCGCACTTTTTTCCCTCTTTTCGTGTACGCCGTTTACCGTTCGCAATGACGCTTGTTATATTTTAATAGATTGGACAATTACGCACGCTACGGTATATTATATGTTTATTTGTTTATTTATTTTTATATGTTTTATTTATATAATGGGAAAGGGGGGTGATTTCAACTTTTATTGGGGGAGGGGTTTTGGGGTAGTGTGTTAGTGTTTTTAACTTTTTTTTTTTTACACATTTGAAGTCCCTTTGGGGGACTTTTACATACACTAGTTTGATTTCTACACTGATGATTGCTATGCCATAGGCATAGCATTGATCAGTGTTATCGGCAATCTGCTCATTGAGCCTGCCTGTGCAGGCTTAGTGTAGCAGATAGCCGATCGGACCGCACGGAGGCAGGTGAGAGACCTCCGGCGGCCCGTTTTACCGATCGGGACCCCCGCAGTCACACTGCGGGGGTCCCGATCGGTAAGTGACAGGGGACTCCCCCTGTCACTTACACTTAAACGCCGCGGTCGCGATCGCGGCGTTTAAGGAGTTAATGACACGCGGCAGCGCGATCGCTGCAGCGTGTCATTGCCGGTGAGGTCCCGGCTGCTGACTGCAGCCGGCCCCCACCTGCTGTGAAGCGCGCTCCGCTCCGGAGCACGCTTCATAGCGGGAGAAACACCCAGGGCGTACAGTTACGCCCTAGGTCGTCTGGGGACAGACTTCCATGGCGTAACTATACGCCCTGGGTCGTCTAGGGGTTAATGGAAAGAAAAACATAGACAACACTACTTTTGTGTCCGCTATAAAAAAATGCATCCGCTTTGATCCATTTTTCTTTTTTATAATGAAAGTCAGGGGAAAAATGGACCCAAACAGATGACACCCAATTGCATCTGTTTTTGCATCCATTTTTGCATTGTTTTTCCCTATAAAACATATATGTTAAACGGATTGCAAAAACGCAGTGTGAACCTAGCCTTAGGCTGCATTCCTCACGGAACACAGATGTGGAATGGCTGTAACGGACTCTCCTCCGCCCGGGCAGCATCTGTGATAAGAAGCTGGGAGCGGTGGAACTGTACAGATATGCGCCGCACTGTAATGAATCAGTCATTACAGCATATCTGGCGCATATCTGTACAGTTCCCCCGCTCCCAGCATCTAATTACAGATGCTGCCCGGGTGGAGGAGAGTACGTTACAGGCATTTCACGTCTGTCTTTCGTGAGGAACACGGAACATGGGAATGTAGCCTTAGAGTTCACACCTGCATTTCTCTCATTCATGAAATGGACATGAACAAAAACTCCTTTGATTTAGATCCTTCATCATTGACTATAAGGCTATGTTCACACAACGTACATTTTCTATTAATTACAGTTGTTGTTGCCGATTTGCAATCCCAGCCGGAGTGTATACAGAGTGTACAGATGATCTTCACTGACACTGACCGTTCTGTGAACGGCCGGTGTCTTATAGCGTGTGAACCTAAAAAAAAAAAAGGAAGTGCACTTTCTGAAACATTTTATGTCCATCCAAAAAAATATGGAGAGTCCTGGAGAGATTCAGGGTAGGAGAAAATTTTATTTTCTGGGTCAAGTTGTTATGTTCTCTCCCTATGATTAAGGTGATGATTAATAATGATGCCTCTGAATGGTTTTCCTCTTTGCGGGGAACCAGACAGGGTTGCCCCCTTTCCCCTTTACTTTTTATTTTTTATATAGAACCTCTTGCTTCTCTTACTAGATCCTCACCGCATTTTTTGGGCTTTGGGCCAAAGACGCCAAGAGGCCAAGACGAAAAGATATTGCTATATGCAGACGATATTTTGTTGTTCGTTAGGGGGGGGGGGGGGGGGGAAGGACGCAATCCAGAAGGCTATGGGCTTGGTGGATAGGTTCGGTTCCGTTTCGGGACTGGAGGTGAACTGGAATAAATCTGCGTTGCTCCCTCTGGAACCAGATATCTCGTTAAGGGAATTGAATATATCGGTGGTTCCTCCAGGGGGATCACTCGAGTACTTGGGCGTCTGTATCTCAGGCAAGGTTGATGACTTCCTTGAACTGAATCTTTCCACTCTTCTGGGGAAGATCCAGGGCAAGCTAAGTCTCTGGTCACAACTAGTCATTTCAATAGCTGATAGGATGGCCCTAATTAAAATGATTATATTGCTGCAAGTACTTTATCTTTTATATTCCGCCCCCATATGGATCTCTAGTTCTTGGTTTGATAAATTGACTACTATGCTAAATTCGTTTATTTGGAACGGTAAGCCCAGACTGAAATATAAAAACTTGACTGGCAGTTTGGAAGATGGGGGTTTTGGGATGCCAGATTTTTTTCTTTATTATTTAGCAATTGGAGCACAGGATTTGCACAAGGGAATGAATTTCCCAATACTAAGATTTATTATGGATCACACTCACTGGGGATTTGAAGATGTAATGGTGGGGGTAGATGCCGGTTTTGGTGGTTGTAAAATTTTGGTACAGGCTAATAAATACTGTAACATTTGGAAACACTTAAAAAAGATTTGTAATTGCACAACGAATTTTGAATTTTCGTCACTTTGGGGTAATAGCACTGTTAAAGAATTTTTAAAAATTTCACAGTCACAGTTTTGGATAAATAGAGGGTTGAAGCGTATTAGTCAGCTGGTGGTAGATGGCTCTCTAATCTCTTTTGAGGATTGTAAAAAGCACTATAATTTAGTTGACTCACAATATTTTTGGTATTTACAATTATGAGATGCTTTTCACAGCTCTGGTGGTGGGTGTAGTTGGCACATAGTCTCACTCTTTTTTTGAGTATTTGAGGAATCTCCCAAAGGATAAGAAGGTAATGTCCGGTATATATAGATGTCTGGTTCGGGAGAGGAGCAACCCTTATCTTTGTAAGATGAGGGAAAAGTGGGCTTTGAGGATAGGGGATATTAGTCACCTCCAATGGGGAGCAATGAGGCAAAATCTTAAATCTATGTCCCTTAGCGCTTCCCACCGTCTGATTTTGTTTAAAATTCTGTATAGAATTTATTTGTCTCCGGAAAGGTTGTCTTTGATCCAGCGTAGGGAGGACTCAAGGTGCCCAAAATGTCAGCAAGAGTATGCAGACTTTTTTCATCTGATTTGGGAATGTTCATCTGTGCAGGTCTTTTGGAGGGGGGTAATTGGATATATGGAAAAATCAATGGGTATGATGATAGAAGAGGATACCCCATGGAAGTAGTAGATGGTAGAATTATTAATAAACTTACTGCTTTGGAGAGGGTTCTTATTTCTCGTTGTTGGATAGGCTCTTCCGCTCCGACCCTCAGGGAATTGGAAATCCTTGTGGACAGAGTATATAACTATGAAAAATCTCTTGCTAAGAAACAATCTTGTAGATCGGTAGTTCAGTTTTGTAAGTTATGATGGAAGTGGGAAAGCAGAAAGGCCTAATAAGGAAAGTGTTTTAGAGGATTTTTTTATATTTTATTTTATTATTTATTTTCCCTTTCTTTTTTTCTTTCTCTCTACATTCTTCCTCCTCCGCTGGGTGGGTGGGTGGTTAGGTGGGTGGCGAGGTAGAGCTGGGAGTAGCGAACTTAGCTATGTGTCTTGGTATTAGTTGGGCAATATGATCGGTGCCCTTGGCAGATAGGTATCGCAATTTTATCACCATGAATTGTATATTTTGCTTTATTTTGGGGTTCCTACTCTCTTCTCCTTTTTTATGTCTGGTGTTTTTTTTTGTATCAAAATAATGTAAACAAAGTATTGGATTAAAAAAAAAAAAAAAAAAACTGCAAAAAAAAAAAAGGAACAATGACAGATTTGATGATAACGGAGCGCAACTAAGACAAACTGAGCACACACACACACAAAAAAAAATGATTGAAATAAATTATATAAATAAATGGGAGATGGACAGATCCGCTTGTTTCACTTTCTCTGTCATCTAAGCGGAAAATACATACATGATTGTGGCAGGGGATCAAACACTGGTGTTAACCTTGCTTTATTCTGAAAAGTTACTTGAACGAACAGCTATGATTCACATGGAGAGGAATGCCGCTACATAAATGTACTTTTCCTCTTTCACTAGCAGTCTATTCCATACAATTTCTGCAGAAAGTTCCTTCTTCAGCATGTTATTTAATACCATATTTGAAAATTAGTTCCTAAGTTAATCATTCTGAACACTTTATACATAAATTTGAAGAATATATTATCATTTCAGTAAATAATAATGCAAATCAATACATCAGCTGAGAGTGTGTGAAGGCTGGTGTTTTTACATAGAAGTTATTTTTATTCTACTTTTTTTTTACTGTATATTACCAACTTCAGCTCACAAAGCTCAATCACATACTCCTCATTGTCAGGGTCATATTTCAGGGCTTGTTCATAGCAATCAATTGCTTTATCTTTTTCCCCATTAGCTTTGTGGATAAGGCCGAGCAAAGCAAAAGCCTCAGCATCATGATTATTGTTCTCAAACTTTTTTGAGGAAATTCTTTTTAGAGCCTCTACACTGAATTCTCTCTCATTCTGGAGTATATTAAACTGCAGACTCTTTTTATAGTATTTGATGGCTTCAGATTCAGATCTAATGCTAAATTCTTTGAAACGTCCATAACTGCAATAGATTTGCTGCTTTTCCTCATCTGTAAGATTGGTAAGTGCCAAAATAGCTTGATATGTATCCTCTGCTTTCTGATATTCCTTTACTTCGCAATATATTTTTACCAAGTCTATATATGCATAGACAGCTGTTTTCTTATACTCCAGCACTTTCTCTAAATGAAAGATGGCCTTTTGGCTGAGGTCACTTGATTCTCTGTCTGTTTGTGTGTTACGCCACTTTCCAGACTCCTTTTTCTTAGTTAAATACTTCTGCCTGTAACACAGTCCTATTTGGTAATGTAGAAATCCAGAAGTTGGGGTGAGATTTATGGCAGTTTCTAGGACTCGCAAGGCTTCATCCACCATCCCAGCTCTCCTGTAAAACTTTGCTACATACCGAAGCACATATGGAGAGCTTGGGGCCTGTTCTAATGCTTCTTCAATATATGTTTTTCCTTCATCACTTCTATTAAGATCTAGAAGCTTCAAAGCAAGAAGCGCCTTCACCACGGCATCATTTGGATTCTTCTCTACTGCCCGTTCCAGTAGCTCTATGGATCTGCATTCTGAAGCTGGGCATTGTCTGCCATTAAAACCTTCCAGTCTATAGACCGCAGTTGCATATCCGGAGTTCCACTCAGGATCTTCTGGCTCTAGCTCCAAAGCCTTCTCAAAGCATTGTTTTGCTTCTTCATAATGGTCTGCAGAAAATGTTAGCAGTGCCCAGGCCTTTTCCCCACAGATTTCAGCTCTGCCTGGTGTATCTTTTAGTTCTTTATGAATCTGCTCTACTTTATCTATATATTTTTGAGACTCTTCATACTGGTTTAAGTAGTAGAACACCCAAGCATAATTTCCGTATGTCACCAAATATCTGTGATCAGTCTCATCTGGATTGTTCTCTTTAATCATTTCTTCTGCTTTCTCCAAATTGGCAATTGCTTTTGGGTAGTCACCTTTCAGATGCATCACATAGGCCAGTAGATTGTACACCATGTATTTGTTCTTGGTGACAAGAAAAGTCACCTGATTATTCAATCTGTCTTCTAATTCAGTGTGCATCAGAAGCAGTTTCCATGTAAAGTGACATTTAAGTTGAAGTAAATGAGGCTTCAATGACCCCTTTGATATCCCACTGTGAGAGAAGATATTAGAAGAGATTGCTATTACTAATTGAAAAACAATTGATAACATATAAACACGTATTCTATATTGTAAAAGTTTCTTGAATGTGCTAGTATCTAGCTAGAATATTCTCCTAATTACATTGAGACAATATATAGTGAAATAACTTTGGTCTTAATGTATCTGTAACTTTTAGTTTATGTTTTAATGCAGTAATTGTCCATTGAATTTCCCACCCTCATGTGCTGGCAATTCTGCCATGTCTAATCTTGGCCTTTTGCGAGTCTAAGACTAGTTTAAAAACAAAACAAAACTGTAAGGCTAGTTTTAAAAAAAAAAGACCTAAATGGACGAAAAACATTCTAGAAGACAGAAAAAAATGTATAAATGTTTATGTTTTGTTTACCTGTAAGACTGGGTTCACACTACGTTTTTGCAATGTGTTTTTTTTAAACCATTTTTTGCATTTTTGCATTTGTGTGCATCTGTTTTCATTTGTTTTTCCATTGACTTCCATCAGAAAGAAAATGGATCAAAACGCATCCTTTTTTTTAACATACTCAAAAATAAGGTTAAGTATGTTTTTGTGTGTTAAAAAAATGGATTCACTTTGATCCGCTTTTTTTTTTTTTTTAAAGGAAGTCAATAGAAAAACGGATGTACATAATTACTACTCTGCCTTCTTCTCCAGGCATCGTAGTCCAAGCCACTTCTGGTGGCTTAAACACCTCTAAAATATTCATATACAATTTTAAATGTTTTTGCATAAATCTGAATCTTTTTACATTATGAAAGTCACTTTTCCAAACAGTGGGTAGGGGCTTAATGGGAGAGGTTATGCTCTCCTGCAGCCAGAACACACAAAGAAATAGAATGAGAGATTCAAATCATGCACATCGTACTATACTGTGTAGAGTATATAAAGCTCGGTGGGGACAGGTGCTATAAAGCAATCAATGTGTAAAGATAATAAAATATAATGCTGGTATTAGCACCGTGTCCAAAATAGTCACAGTGCTACGAAGAGCGGTCCCGACACCAAAACCTTGCCCCATGCATTCTGTCAGCTGCCTGCCGACTTCCTCAGAGTATGTGTTGACACTCACAGTAGTCTTTTATATATTCAAATCCACTACTATTAAACCAATAATTGTTTAGACCATATCATAATTGTTAACACACTACATGCAAAAACCTGGCGGAGAGTTTTAGCCCTCTCCAATAAATGTCCAAAGAAACGATCTAAAAAGAAGCAGCTAACACTTGCCCAAGGCTGGAATAACTCAGGTATTTTTGAGGCAGTTTGTTGGACCATAGGCAAGAGTGGATATGAAAGAGAGGAGAAGTAACAGATTTTCCTTTAGACATTCTAAGACCCCTTCCACTCATTGCTGTAGCTGGGTGATGTGTGCAGCAGTGCTACTGACCACCCCATCCATCTGGTTACAGCACACAAGCTCCATAATGTTTTCTGTAGAAGACAAATGTCCACACTTTTTCAACAGACCCTTCACCACACAAATAGGAGTCCACAATGTCGTCCACCATTAAGTACAATATTTCTATATAAAGTGTGGCATAAATGTGTTAACCACACATTAATGTCACACTTTATATGTTAAAATTACAATGGGTGGTCAGCATGTCAAATACACAAATCATGTGGGAAAATATAAAAGCAATTACCTCATTTTGTCAAGAATCGTGTCCTTCCTTTCTCTGTAAATTCGATTTTTGAGTCACAGTGATCATGATGACTAGATGCTTTTATAATGAGGCGGAACGCTTTCACCGGTGGAGGGATGAGATAAGGAAGAAACGATACTGCTAAACACTATCATAAACAGCATAAACCGAAGCCACCTGGTGTTAATCAGTATAGAATAGAAATTTAAAGAAACTACAGTATGTTAGCAAACGAACTGTGGAGAAGTCATTTGTGCAGTAACTTTATCCTTTATTACAAATGTCTTTTAAACTAATTCCTAGTTTCACCAGTTTCAGATCACAGCTGATGGACAATGTTTACAGCAGTCACTGAAAATAGCTTGATAGCCCTTATTAAAATATCTATTTGGTGTCACCCAAGGCCTGTAAGTAGAGATGAGCAAAGTTTTCAAAAGTTTGGTTTGGCAGGTTTGAGTTTGTCTGAACCTAAAATTAAAGGAGAAGTCCGGCAAAATGTTTTATTAAAGTATTGTATTCCCTCTCAAAAGTTATACAAATTACCAATACAGTGGTGCCTTGGGAAACGAGCATAATTCGTTCCAGGAACGAGCCTGTAATCTAAATCACTCTTAAACCAAAGCAAATTTTCCTACAAGGAATTATTAAAATGCAGACAAATGGTTCCCACACCCCAAAAATAATGATTTTTTAAAAATTCTGAATAACAGGTAAAACAAACATTTAGATATGTGATATTATAAGGTGGATATGTGTTATTAAAAGTTGCTATACAGTATAGCCGAGCAGCATGTGGTGTATAATGTATAGTAAGTGCATACACCTGAAAAAAACAGCAGCAGTTTGTAGATACAGGATGGAACTGTAGCATATGCAGTGAGGGGTTACAGCTATGAAAAGATTACCCTCACAGTCCTGTCCCCTGATACAAGCCCCAGCCTGTAGTGGATCTGCCCTGATTTGGAAGATGAGGGAGACTTTCTGGATCAGAGTAAAGTGCTGTAGACCACGCCATGCAGACCATGCCCCTTCCCCACTCCCCTCCCAACCAGTACGGGGAGCTCTTAAACCAAAGCAATGCTCTTAACCCCTTCACGATCAAGGACGTAACTGTACGTCCTCAGTCAGGTAGGGGAGTTCAGAGCGGGGATGCGGGGCGACCCCCCTCCGAACCGTCGCGATCCCAGGTGCTATTAATAGCTGTTAGGGAGCGCGGTCCTATTGCCACGCCTACTAACTAGTCATTTAGATACAGCTGTCATGGCAGACAGCTGCATTTAAATTGCTAGTTCTCCCCCATTCTTGGTGTCTAGTGGGCAGATCCGTTTAACTTACCCGGACGGCTCTCAGCGTCGGAATGACGCTGATCCCGGCTTGGTATTCTATTGATCTGGTCTTTAGCAGAACGGTGCTCTATTATATACACAGAATTGATCTCAAGAGGAGGGGGGACGTCCAGGGGACGTAAAATTACTGTGTAAAAAAAAATAAAGTTTTTTCATTAATAAAAAAACCCTCCCCTAATAAAAATTTAAATCATCCCCTTTTCCCATTTTATAAATAAAAATAAATAAATAAATAAAATAAACATATTTGCTACCGCCGCGTGCGTAATCGCTCGAACTATTAAATTATCACATTCCTCATCTCGTACGGTAAATGGCGTACGTGCAAAAATCCGCCAAAGTGCTAAATTGTGCATTTTTGGTCGCATCAAATCCAGAAAAATTGTTTGTGGCTATTAGCAGGTGCGGTCCTATCGCCGTGCCCACTAATGAGCCATTTAGATGCAGATCACCCCCTGCGATCGCAGAGGAGCTATCTGTTTAACTTACCCGGCCGGCTATTAGCGTCGGAATGATGCTGATCCTGGCTCGATATTCTATTGATCCAGTCTGCAGCAGACCAGACCAATCTAATGGATCGGTGCTATTATATACGCAGCATTGATCTCAGTGGGAGATCAATGCTGTGTATACAGAAGTCACCCAGGTGACTTCTAATGACTGTGTAAAAAAAAATAAAGTTTTTTCATTAATAAAAAATCCCCTCACCTAATAAAAATTTAAATCACCCCTTTTACCATTTTATAAAAAATTAAAAAATAAACATATTTGCTATCGCCGCGTGTGTAATCGCTCAAACTATTAAATTATCACAATCCTGATCTTATACGGTAAATGGCGTAAGCGCAAAAATCCGCCAAGGTGCAAAACTGTGCATTTTTGGTCGCATCAAATCCTGAAAAATTGTAATAAAAAGCGATCAAAAAGTCGCATATATGCAATCAAGGTACCAATAAAAAGTACAGATCATGGCGCAAAAAATGGCATTTAGATTTTTAAAAAGGTTTTAATTTTTTAATAAAATAAAAGTTACATATTGTTGTAATCGTACTGACTTGGGAAACATAGTAAACATGTCAGTGTTACCATAGGACAAACACAACCCCCCCCCCCCCAAATTAAAAAAAAAATACACTTTATGTGCATTTCCTGTTATAAGTGTATATTGGTGATTTGTATAACTTTTGGGGGGCAATACAATGCTTTAATAATTTTTTTTGCCGGACTCCTCCTAACCCTTTAAGGACAGAGACAGTTTTCATTTTTGTGCTTTCGTTTTTCTCTCCTCGTGTTTAAAAGGCCACTGTGCTTGCATATTTTCCCCAACAGACCCACATAAGCCCTTATTTTTTGCGACACCAATTATATTTTGCAATGACAGACTTAATTTTCCTATACAGTATGCCGCAAAACCAGAAAAAAATTATATGTGCAGTGAAATTGAAAAAAAAAAGGTGCAATTCCTTTTATTTTGACGGGTTTCGTGTTTACGCTGTTCGCCCTATGGTAAGACTAACATGTTATCCATATTTATAAAATAGGTTTCAAACAGTCGCGCTCCTGGTAAAACACTAAAAATTAGTGTGCGTACTGCTGCGAGCTATAGCCAGTGGTATCTGCCTCCACTAAAAATATAAATAATATAAGTAAAAAAGATGCCGTGCCGCGCTTAGTATTATTATAACTATTATAAAAAACAAAAGGCACCAATATCAGTGCATAGTGCAAACAGTGCAGGGTATTGAACCAAGGCACTCTTGAGAAAGAAGGACGTATCCTTTGAAACGCGTCGAGGAAGAATCTTGCCTCCTGTAGCGATCCGTAGAATCTGTGACGTCACAGAAGGATTCCCATCCGGGATTCCTGTAACTAGGGCTTAACGCGCCACCGGCCGGGGCGCGCGCCCTATCTGGAGATCATTCCGGTGCAAAGAACGTTTTTTGGAATAGGAACTGGAAAGGACTCAGTGACCAATAACTCACCGAGGGAAGTCACACAAAGGAAGTCACACAAGGGAAGCCACACAGGTCCACGAACGGGGAGGACTACAGATCCAAGCCAACCTATACACGTACTAATGGTGAGTGCCTTGGTTCAATACCCTGCACTGTTCGCACTATGCACTGATATTGGTGCCTTTTGTTTTTTATAATAGTTATAATAGTACTAAGCGCGGCACGGCATCTTTTTTACTTATGTTATCCATATTCCTCAAGTCAGTACGATTACAACGATATGTAACTTGCATGACTTTCATTTTATTAAATGGCTTTTAAAATTTTTTAACCTTTTAAAAAAACAAAACGTGTTAAAAATTGGTCTTCCTGAGATCAGGAATGTGATAATTTAATAGTTCAGGCGATTACGCACGTGGAAATACCAAATATGTTTTTGTTTTTTTTATTTACTGTATTTTCCAGCGTATAAGGCGACTGGGCATATAAGACGACGCCTGACTTTTGAGAAGATTGTCAGGGGTTGGCCTTATACACCAAAAAATGTTAACCCCTGCCTGACTGTGGTCAGGAAGGGGTTAACTAAAGCTAAATTTAAAAAAACACAAACTCACTGAAGCCCTTTTCCAGCCTCTGCGCGTCCTCTATCCCATTCCCCGCACAGGCATTGTGACGTACACTGACTGCGCCGGGGAACCCAAGCAGCAGCCGAGCGTCTCATTGGAGATTCTTAGAGACACTCGGCTGCCGGCAAAGCTTCGGAAGAATGACAGAGACTTTGGGTACTTCCGGAGCCTCTGTCATTCTCCGCAGCAGACCAGATGCACTGATTGCCGAGCCGGGATCTCCGGCTGGCTCAGTAGAAGGGATCTCCTCTCCGCGATCGCATCATGGGGGGGAGATCCCCCCCACTAGACACCAGGGACAGGGGGCCAAGGACTATTTAAATGCAGCTGTCAGCTTTGACAACTGCATTTAAAAAGTTAATTAGCCGGGAGCGGCGATCGGCCGTGCCAGCTTATACCTGCGGTCCCTGGCTGCACATAGCAAACGGTTACTGCGGCTTGCAGAGAGGGCTATAGGATTTCTTATTTTATAATTGTTTGGAATTCCTCATAGTTGCCAACAGTCCAGATTTTGCCGGGACTGTCCCGATCCTGAGGAGACAGCCCCGGCAAAACCACCTCCCCCGCGATAAGCCCCGCCCCCTTCCAGCCTGAGTGATAACACTCATGCAGAGCAGGGAGAGGAGTCCCTGGGGGACTAGAGGAAACATACTGGTAAGGTAAGTATAGCTTATTTTCTTTTAAATATAGATGAAGGGACAAGAGGATGCTGAAGGGGGTACTGGTATGATGATGAAGGGACAGGAGGAGGATGAATGGGGAAGTAGTATGATGATGGGGGGCAGGAGGGTGAGAGGGGTAGTATTATGATGATGGAAGGGCAGGGGGATGAAGGGGGTAGTAGTATGATGATGAGGGGAAGGAGGATTAGAGGGGTAGTACTATGATGATGGAAGGGCAGGAGGATGAAGGGGGTAGTAGTATGATGATGGAGGGGCAGGATGATGATGAAGGGGTAGAAATATGATGATGGAGGGGCAGGAGGATAAAGGGGTAGTAGTAGTATGAAGATGGAGGAGCAGTAGGATGAAGGGGTAGTAGGAGTCTTAGCCTGCTCTGAGTGGGGTGTGTAACATACTGGGGACCTGTAACTGGGGTGTGTAATATGCTGGGGACCTGAAACTGGGGTGTGTAATATACTTGGGACCTAATGTTGGGGTGTGTTATATACTGGGGACCTCGTACTAGGGTGTGTAATCCTTTTGTGTTGTTCTGACTGTAAATTCTAACTGGAAAATTCTGTACCCACACCCATGATAGGCCATACCCACCGAGACCACACCCACAATAAGCAACACCCCTTTTTACCGCTAAAGTGTCCCTGGAAATTTTTTTCAAATGTTGCCAACTATGAATTCCCTGGCCCTTTAACTGTATGCTATACTAATCAGGAGTGCATACAGTTAAATGTGGTGCTGTGTCTCACAGGGCCTCCTCTGGCTGAAGGCAGCATTATGCCTGAAGAGGATGCTCTCTCCCAACAGAGCCAGAAGACAAAGACAGAAGATGGAGAGGAGCACTGCTGTAGTCTGCAGTATAGTAAAAATTTATGAAACTGAAGCATCAACAACAGATTTGTTTTATCTGAAAAAGAAGTTTCACTTTTAAGTGCCTTTGACTTTTCCAGAGAATCAGAGCACTTGGAAAAGCATTTTTTAGGTGGAACTTTTTGTTCCAAACCATGAACAGTCCTTCAGTTTTACGAATTGTTAATGCATTTAAGCTTTTAATTTGAAAGTTTTTCCTTGTAGTAGTAAGTTTAATGGTTTTGGAGAAAGCATAGTAACTGGTAGCAAATTTTTTTTTATACATCATCGTTAATGTACAATGAAATGGGCATTTTGGGTTATTGTGGACAGAAGACACCAGAAAAAAATTGTTCAGCCTCAAAAGAATCTTTATTATTCTTTCATAAGCGTTGTCTACTGACTACGTCTACGTCTACTGACAAAGTTTGTTCCGACCGGACTTCCGGATTTTTTAAAAAAGTTTGGTTTGACCGGATTTCGGATTTCTTCGGATTTCATAGTTTAAAGCATCTATATGATACGGGCTAATGTATTTGGTTGAATTTAGGGCTCTACATGTCAGTAACATCATTATCTTTTCAATATCTCAAAGTCAATTTTTTTAGACTTCAATATTCACCAGTACAGGGTCTTTGCAGGAAACTCACCATTACAGGGTCTATGCAGGAAAAAGGTCACAAATGCAGTGAAGAAGCAGCAGTAGTCATTGGAGGCCAGTGGAGGTCCAGCAATAGTCATTTGATGCCAGTACAGGAGCAGCAGTAGTCATTGGAGGCCAGTGGAGGTCCAGTAATAGTCATTTGATGCCAGTACAGGAGCAGCAGTAGTCATTGGAGGCCAGTGGAGGTCCAGTAATAGTCATTTGAGGCCAGTACAGGAGCAGCAGTAGAGAACATGGAGGCCGCTCCTCTTTAAGCTATACCAACGTGACACAGGGGGTGGGCTAGTGCAACATTTATGCTAATTGGAAGTGTTTCAGGCATCATGGGAAAGCGCTTTTCCCGCCCGGAACACCTCCTGCTTTCTAAAATGACGGCTGCCATTTTAGAAAGCAAGAAAAAAAAAATTCGGAGCGGACTTCCAAAAATCCGAATCCGACTGGACTCAGACTTTTGGGAAAATCCGACCCAGATCCCATACAGGCCGAACCGGTTCGCTCATCTCTACTACTGACATATATTAAGAGTATTGTAGTTTATGGGGGAATAAATATACACAGATTGATAGATCTGTACCAGTTTGGCATTGCAGTGATCAACGAATGCAACATAATATATGTATGTAATAGTCTCCTAGAGGGACTAAAAGAGTGTGAAAAAATAAATAAATAAAAATTTAAAAAACATGTCATAGCCCCTCCCCCAATAAAAGTCTAAAGCACCCCCTTTTTTATAAATAAAACACATAAAAATGAAATAAATTAACATATTATATACTGTAGCGTGCATAATTTTGTAGTCTATTAAAATGAAACAATATTATTCCCGCATGGTGAATGGCGGGCAAGTTTTACTGTTAATAAAAATAGTAAAACATTAGAAAAGCTATATAAACATGCATATTGTTGTATTCAGACTAACCTATAGGATAAAGATAAAATGTCAGTTTTACTGTAAAGTACATTGCGTAGACACGGAACCCCCCAAAATTTGTGGACTTGCATTCTTTGTCCCAAACTCACCCCATAAATGATATTTTGGGGGTTCCACCATTAATATTCTGAACAAGATTTCATGTTTAGAGTAGAGAGGCTTCTCTCATGCACAGGAACTTTCTACAAAGCAAAGTCTAGGTGAATACGATAGTGAATGTGGACCTCACTCCTTACCAGCTTACATCATTAGGTGACAGCATAATGTCAAGTTAAGTTAGAAATTGTAAATAAAATAGAATGCAATAGCAGTGACATACAGTGACAACACTGAAGATATCTGACTACCAAGTTGTTGCATGTAGCAGGATCTGTACTGGGATACTACAAATAGATTAATTATCATTTGGTTTGATAGCTACAATATATTGAACGAGATTCTAGTTATCACTAAAAAGAGTACTTACAGTATAAAAGACTTCATAGGCATCTGAAGATATATATATATATATATATATATATATATATATATATATATATAAATAAACCGAGAAGAGGCAGCACTCCAATATATGGTGAAAATGGAAGATGATTTATTCACCCATCAATGTGCACATTGATGGGTGAATAAATCATCTTCCATTTTCACCATATATTGGAGTGCTGCCTCTTCTCGGTTTATTTATCACTAGGGTGGGCCTGGAGTCCGTCCACTGAGGTAGAAGCACCCACCTGAGCCACAGTGCCGCACAGTGCCGTCCAGCTCTATATTATCTCCTATATATATATATATATATATATATATATATATATATATATATATATATATATAAATAATAAATCCAAATAAATTAAGTCTAACCTTTATTGTCTGTGAGCACTGTACCTTTAATAATTAAATACTCTATTTTATTAAAGGGAACCCATTACCTCCCTGAGGGAGAGTGAGTTGGCCCTGGTACCTTATAGCTGCTGGGGCACAACTCTCCTATAGCCAATTCAAAATCTTCCTCTTTCATTGTCTATCCCGATGCCTGGTAAGTAGGCATGAGGGTGGAGCGGCAGTGGCATGTAGTCTTGCTGCCTCTGCCCCTTCCTCCTATCCCTCTTGATTTAAGAGGTGGAGAGCTGTGCCTGGCAGCTAAAAAGGTAACAGGGCCAACTCACTCTCCTTCAGGAGGGTAATTGGTTCCTTTTAAAGGGACTCTGTACCCACAACCTGACCCTCCCAAACAGGGGCGGATTAACTTTACCTAGGCCCCAGGGTGTTCACCAAGCCTGGGCCCCCCGACCCCAACTATGTAACTATGGCAGCACTTACGTGGTGTTCATAGTACAGGATAGACAAAGTCTTGATACCCTGACTTGTGCAAAATTGAGGTAAAAAAGCAGGGATTTTTACAAATCATAGCAGAGCATAGCAGGAGACAATACTCTACTGAAAGTATAAGTCTGTTTGGGTGGCCATAGGCCCCCCAGGAACTCAGGGCCCCGAGATACCACCCTAAATGGACCTATTATAATCCACTACTGCTCCCAAACCACTTGTACTGTCAGATAGCTGCTTTTAATCTAAGATCTGTCCTGGGGTCTGTTCGGCAGTGATACAGTTGTTGTGGTTGGTTTTTCACTTATGGCACTAGATGGTAGTTGCCTGATAGCTCAGCCAGAGATGATGGTGTTGTGACCCCAGTGCTTGTCCAGCACACAGTGTGATGGTGGTACCTGCTTTGTGTTTGTCACTGACTGTAATCCCCAAATGGTTGGTGACCTGCCGGGTTGTCATGGGTCCCTTGGGCTCTTGTCACGTTAGTCCTGAATGGCAAATGACCCACCCGGACTATCAGTACCGCCACCCACAGAAAGGGGAAAATAACCCAAGGTGTGTGGTTTGTGTGTGTATGGCTGCTGGTGCAAATAAAGTATGACAGAGTCCCAGTGATATAAACATAGAATAGCTTTACTGTGCAGTCTTTTAGTAGTGCAATACACTTCAGTAGGATAGAGAAATCTTCACACAGACTCTAGTGCTGGAACTTGTTTGTGCTAAAGGAGGTGCCTAGAGTAGTAGAGTAGGAGAGAGGTAGTTGTAGTAGTGCTTGGAGAGTTGAGTAGAGTAGAGGAGAAGAGTAGGTCTAAGGAGCCCTAACCCAGTGTAGCAATGTACTTTGCCGGAACTTAAGAGAATACTTTGTAGTGAGATCTTTACTTGTACCCGTGTTTAGACTATGTCTGACCACCTTGTGCCATACAGTGTCGAGTGACCGGTCCTATTAGGGTGATACAATCCCAAGCCATGTTTATCTGGGCGAAACTAAGTTTCCGGGGTGTCCCAGTTAGCTGCACTGCAAGATAGGATACCTTTGGTAGCTTTGTCCTATCTAGGCTAGTTCCTCTGATTCTTAGGATACTTAGTGAAAGGACTGGTTGTCTATTGCTGCATCTAAACACACTTGTGTCTTAGACTAGACTGCCTGTTGGTCCAGGACAAGGGTCCTGGCATAATCTAGGTCCTGGCTTGGCAACAGCAGGGACACTTGCTCTGTGTGTCTTCCTCCCACGAGAATGTGACTAGAAATGACTCTGTACCTCCTCCACCAAGTAGCTCCTCCTACAGGAGCCAGGTGAACTACCCTGTGAGTGGTGGGGATGAGTGCATGCATGAGAAAAAGGGAAAAGAGAGAGGTCAGAAGTAGAAAGCATATTCTCATATTGGTCAAGCCATTACCCCATGACCTTTCTCAGCTGTGCAATACATAGCAATACATTGACATATAGAAGACACTGACATCTAGTGGTGAAACTGTAAAATACCCTTCACCACATAACCTGAAGGAAGGAGCTTTTTGAGAGGTGAACAGGAGAGAAAAAACAACCGTGGTGGGACACCACACAGTTATGGTCCTAAGAAAAAACTTTTTTTTTTTTAAATCAAATAGGTTTTATTAAAGGTTTTGTATTTTTTTTTTGAAAGACACATAACCACAGGGAGGCCAGAACAGTAGCCCAAACCCTGTGCAAAACAGTACAGAACAGAAAGTAAAAACAACAAATTGGCAACAACCAAATTAATCCGAAAGGGTAACCCTTCAGAAGAGGAGGGGTACGCAGCAGTAAAGACAGTAAACCATTAGCTCTATAACCTCCAATATAAGTAGAAACTCCTGGACATATGTCTAGGTGGCCGTGGAGGGAGAGAGCCTGCCTCTAGTAAGTGACGGCGGCGCCATACCGGGGGTATCTAGCCAAGGGGCCCAGATCTTCTCAAATTTTTTCATCGCCTCCCTCGTCTCTCCGGCACCGAGGACACAGGGCATCGGGACGAAGTCCCACTCTAAATAAGAACTCCGGAGTTCTGTAGACACGGTGTAACAGGTACAAATGGGACAGTCGGTGCTGCTCCCCCATGGACAACTGGGGCGTCATCTCCAAAATTTCCTTCCATAACTCATCCTCCAGGGGACCCAAGTCAGCCTCCCACTTCTCCTTTATGGTCAACGGATGTTTTTCTAAAAATTTGTCGTGCAAGTGGATATATAGCAAGGAAATGAGACCAGATGTGGAAGTAGATGCACCCACTATATGGATAGGCGGAATAATTACCCGCTCCCGGGACAAAATGTCCCCCTCACTATCACATGCATGGCGTAACTGGAGGTATTTGTAAAAATGTGTCCTAGGAACGGGGAATTCTTCACACAGCCGCTGGAAACTTTTTAGCTGGCCATTAATGTATAACTGCTCCACTCGTCTAAGACCAAGTGCCCGCCATGGTGTAAACCCTTCCAAGAAGAATAACTCACTCAACCAAGGGGTATCCCATATAGAGGTGTATGCAGAGCATCTGGACAACCCATACATGTCTCTAACCTTCCACCAGACTCTATGATAAAGCTGAAGTGTAGGGAGGCCTGCTGCAGCCGTTGAGAAGCGTTTAGACCTCAAATAACTGCCCCGTTCCAAAGTGGGTCTGTAATAATTGGAAAGTAGGGTCCGTTAATGTGTCTGTCTCCCACCCCCTAAGATGTTGCAGCTGAGAGGCTAAGAAATAAATCATGGCATTAGGCACTGCCAACCCCCCTGCAGTTTTAGCTCTCTGCAAAGTCTCTAGCTTTATACGAGGGCGCTGGGAACCCCAAATGAGGTCTCTGAATAAGCTGTGTACTTTATGAAAGTAACGGATAGGAATCCATATCGGGGAATTATGCAATACATATAGTAATTGGGGCATCCATACCATTTTTATCAGATTAGAGCGTCCCACCACTGATAAAGAGAGCTTACGCCACACCCCCATTTTGGCCTGAAATTTGGAAAGAAGTGTGTGAGATTCAATCTCTCATAGGCTTTGATATTCTTGGAGATAATAATGCCAAGGTATTTAAATTCCGTGACAATCTTGAGAGGGAAGGGGAGGACAGGCATGTGCGCAACATCAACATCCAGCGGCAGCAGCACCGACTTGTCCCAACCAATGGACAATCCTGAAAATCTGCCAAAGTCATCAATAAGCGTGATAGCCGTAGCCAGAGATGCATCAGTGTCATTTAGATATAACAATAAGTCATCTGCGTATAACGCAATTTTCTCCTCTTGGGGACCCCTCTTAAAACCACACACACCTGGGTGGCCACGGATCAGGGATGCCAGCGGCTCTATGGCTAGCGCAAAAAGCAACGGCGACAGGGGGCATCCCTGCCGCGTACCCCGCTGCAAATCAAATCTGGCAGACAGGCCACCATTTATTTTCACACATGCACAAGGTGAGGAATATAACAGCCGGATCCAAGAAATAAAGTGTGGCCCAAACCCCATTTTGTCCAGTACTGCCCATAGAAAGGCCCACTCGACACGTCGAGTGAACACACCGCCCTCCCTCCCGAATCCTCCGAGGGCAACTGGAGATTAACATAAAACCGTCTAATATTCATGGCAGTGGACCTGGCTGGAATAAAGCCTGTTTGGTTGGGATGAACTAGAGCACTCATGTAGAGGGAGAGTCTGTTAGCTATGGCCTTGGCCATTATCTTGATATCTGTAGATAACAGAGAGATGGGTCTATAGGAACCCGGCAAGGTTACATCTCTCCCAGGGTTGGGCAGGACTATAATTATTGCTTCCCTCATGGACTCCGGAAGGGAGCCTAATTCCACAGAGGCCTGCCACACCTCCAACAGCTTGGGTAACAGCACCTCTCCCACCTTTTTAAATAATTCCCCTGGCAACCCATCCATCCCCGGTGCCCTGTTGTTGGTGATAGAGGAGGCCGCAGCCTCTAGCTCTTCCAAGGTCAGCGGGGCCTCCAATGTTTCCCGTACATCAGCAGTTAGGACATGATTATGATTGGGAGTGGCCTCCAATTGAGAGCTATATAGATTGGAATAATAAGAATAAAAGACTTGTAAGATTTCAGGGGTAAAGGTCACCAGGACTCCCTCATTATTCTGTATGTGGGTGAGGAAGGTCGAACTTTTTTGAGCACTCGTAATAACAGATAAGAGATGCCCAGTACGCTCGCCTTCTACAAAAAACATGTGCTTAGCAAAGTTTCTCTTATGGGCAGCAGATTCAAGGTCAAAATCTGTAAGTACCTGTTGGGCCTCTTTAAGTCTAGCTGAGGTAACAGCAGAATTACCTGCAATGTGATTCTCCTCCGCCTGTAAAAAGGAGTCCTGGAGAGCCGACCGTAGACGGCCTCTTGCTCGCTTAGTTCGGGTAATTGTTTGTATAAAATAACCTCTTAAATATGCCTTCATGGCATCCAACTCAATCTGCGGAGTGGCAGTACCAGCATTATGATTAAAGAATTCTTCCGCTGCCATTTGAATACCAGGCGTCTCGAGAATAGAAAGCCAATGCGGATTAAGGCGCCAAGACCGCACTGTGGGGCACCACACCCCAGGGTGTTCCAGGAGGAGACTCAAGGGGGAGTGGTCAGAGAGTGACCGCGGCAAATATTCTACCTCTATCACCAAGGACAGCGTCCGAGCATCCCCAAAGGCAAGGTCAATACGAGACAGACTATTGTGCGTGGCCGAGTAACAGGAGTAGGTGCGCACACCCGGGTGCCGTGCCCTCCAAAGATCAAAGAGAGCTACCTCGGGTAAAAGCACACCCAAGGGGCTCAAGCGCGCATTTGAGGTCGATGCCACTACAGACATCCTATCAAGGGTGCCATCCACAACAGAATTGAAATCTCCTATGAGGAGCAGTGAGGCATCCGGGTGTGCTGCACCAAAACTCAAAATTGTTTTTAAAACCGAACTATTGTAAGGTGGAGGTATATAGAGTGAACACAATACCCACCTAGTAGCATAAATGGAACAATACAAACAAATGAACTGACCGTGAGGGTCTACTTTAACCTTTAAACAAACAAACGGTATATTTTTATGGATCAATATGCTCACCCCCCGGGAATACTGTGAATAGTAAGAATGATAGCTCCAGCCTATCCACGACCTGTGTAACAGATGAGCTGTGTCTTTAGTGAGGTGAGTTTCCTGCAGACACAAGATGAGGGGGTGGAATGTACGTAATCTATCAAACAGTGCGTAACGCTTATCAGCCTTACCCAGACCTCTTATGTTCCAGGAGACCACTCTAATGCCATTGGCCATAAGGGAACAGAAAGAAATACATTTGCAAATATAAACACATCAATGCACAGTGCGTAGTACAATGAAAAATATCGGAGGGTAGAGAGTACATGTATAGTGTGTGGGAGTTGCCAAGAAACACAGGGCCTGGTAGACCCAGCAACCAGAAAAAAAAAACAAGTAGAAAAAAGAGAAACAGAGAAAAGAACAAAAAACAGGAACAGGGACAATTGTTCACTACGTGTGGACAGTGGGGGCTACCAGTTCTCCACACTACCGGGTGTAGGTGAAAAGCTCGCATCTTCTTCGGGCCACCCCGCTTCAATCAGGATACAAGGTGCAACTGCGGGCTGAGGACAAAAGGCACCAAAAGGAAATATATATTCTCCACAGCAGAGGGAGAAACTTTCCACACACCATGGAGGAAAGCAAAGGGACGTGGAACACATCAGGGGTTGCCCCCCTGCCGAATCTGCTGCTGGTGGGCTTCAAGCCAGCGGTCAGCATCTCGTGGTTCAGTGAAGAAATGCGTGTCTCCCATAGCAACAACGCGCAATTTGGCTGGGTACAACATGGCATAGGGAACATGAAGTTGGCGTAGCCTGCGTTTGATTTCCGTAAAGCGTGCCCGCTTCTTTTGAATTTCTGCTGAATAATCCGGATAGAAGGAAATGCGACAGCCATTGTAGATAATATCAGGGTTTTGGCGTGCAGCCTGCAGGATAGCGTCTCTGTCTTTATAGTGTAGTAGTTTCGCCAGAACCGAGCGTGGCTGAGCCCCAGGTGGCAACGGGCGAGCAGGGACTCGGTGGGCTCTTTCTATAGCATACAAAGGTGACAGCGTCCCATCTCCCATAGCATCCTTAATCCAGGATTCAAAGAAACGAGTGGGATTAGGGCCTTCTGCTTTTTCTGGGAAGCCCACAATGCGCACATTGTTGCGTCTCAGTCTGTTTTCCAGATCATCTGCTTTTAGGAGGAGAGCAGAGATTTGCTGATCATGTCTGCGAGTATCTCTAGTAACAGGGCCTAGTTTGTCCTCTAAATCACTGATTCTGCCCTCAGCAGCAGCCATTCTCTCATTAACTTTTTGCACATTTTGGCGCATAAAGGACAGTTCTTCCTGGATAGAGCCTACTTGCTGTTGTAGGGAGGTAATGGCCATGTTGCCTTTCATTACTGCACGAAAAACCTCCCTCAGTGTGGGCTCAGGCAGGTCGTCCTCCTCCTCCCTGTGGATCTGGGCCTCATGACTCTGCTGCCCAGTAATGACAGGCCCCAGTGAGGTTTGGGCAGGCAGGATTGCGTCCGGGGAACGCGGGCTCCGGTTTTGGCTGGTGCCTGGGCTGCCCCCCTGCTCCCCTGGCTGGTCCCCGGCACACACTGCCAACTTGCCTGCAGCCTGCTGTATGGGCGCCCCGCCGGACCGCGGCACAGTGGAGCCGGCGCCATCTTGGAGGCCTCTGTGGGATGGCGCGGCCGTGTCCCTGGGCTCCCGGGTGTTCTTTTTGGACGTCCCGCCGGCCATGTCGGATCCCCGCCGCGTCCTCGGTACTCCGGTATGTGGGGTATGTGGGTGCCGCCGTCCTACAGCCCGCAGGAGCATGTATAATGAGGTGGTATGCGGGAGCTCACACGGCGCGTGTCTCACTCCATCCCCGGTCAGGCTCTGCCCCCTAAGAAAAAAACTTTTAAACTTTCAGCCCTGTGTCCAATTGGCGTGACCTAGAGTGTGTGTGCCCTAGGCTTGCAGTGCCTCTCCGTCCCTCCTCCCCGCCCTCTTCACTGTTAGGCAGGATTTTTCTTATTCATCACCTTTCTAAACACTGCATAGGTGCCTTAATGATCCAGCTCATGTACAGTGTTCAGACAGGTGATGAATAGGAGAAATTGTTCTAGGGGCATACTTTAGGCCACATTAAATTGCCACAGGGCTACTAGTTTAGAAAGTTGTATTCTAGGACAATAACCGCATCAAATGCTGAATGGACCCCAGGACAGATCTTAGATTAAAAATAGCTATCTGACAGTACAAGCGGCTTGGGGGGAGGTGGGGGGGGTCAGATTGTAGGGTACAGAGTCGCTTTAATCTTTTGCTCTCCCTTTGTGCCATTTCACTGAAACACTCATTGGGACACTACTTGTATATCTAGTAGTTATACTGTTTGTTTGTTTTTTAAGTGGAGAAAATGTAAACTTTAAGGCTGGGTTCACACTACATATATTTCAGTCAGTATTGTGGTCCTCATATTGCAACCAAAACCAGGAGTGGATTAAAAACACAGAAAGGCTCTGTTCACACAATGGTGAGATTGAGTGGATGGCCGCCATTTAATGGCAAATATTTGCTGTTATTTTAAAACAAGGGCTGTTGTATTGAAATAATGGCCGTTATTTACTGTTATATGGCGGCCATCCACTCAATTACAACATTGTGTGAACAGATCCTTTCTGTGTTTTTAATCCACTCCTGGTTTTGGTTGCAATATGAGGACCACAATACTGACTGAAATATACGTAGTGTGAACCCCCATCATAAAAAAAATGTATGACTTCACTTTCCTTTTCATTTCATCAACTTCAGCTCACAAAGCTCACTTACATATTCCTCATTGTAAGGGTCGTATCTCAGGGCTTGTTCATAGGAATTTATTGCATCATCTATTTCCCCATTAATCTTATGGACCAAGCCGAGCAAAGCAAACGCCTCAGCATCACGAAAATTATTCCTGATCTTCTTTGAGGAAATTCTCTTTAGAGCCTCTACAATGAGTTCTCTCTCAGACTGGAGTATACTGTATTAATCTGCAGACTCTTTTTATAGTAGTTGATGGCTTCAGGTTCGGACCTCATGCCATATTCTTTGATACGTCCATAATTGTAATAGATTTGCTGTTTCTCCTCATCTGTAAGATTGGTGAGTGCCAAAACAGCTTGAAATGTGTCCTCTGCTTTCTGATATTCCTCTTTTTTACAATATGCATTTGCTAAGTCTACATATGCATACACAAATGATTTATCATACTCCACTGTCTTTTCAAAATGAAAGATTGTATTTAATTCTTCAGAGTCCATTTCTCTGTTATAAATATATTTGTTTCGAGGATCCTTTTTGTAATTAAAATACTTTTTCCTGTAACATAATCCTATTTGGTGATATAGAAATCCAGAAGTTGGGGTGAGATTTATGGCAGTTTTCAAGACTCTCAAGACCTCATCCACCATCTCGGCTTTCCTGTAAAACTTTGCCACATACCGGAGCACATATGGAGAGCTTTCGGCCTGTTCTAAGGCTTCTTCAGCATATGTTTTTCCTTCATCACTTCTATCGAGATCTTGAAGCTTTAAAGCAAGAAGCGCCTTCACCACGGCATCATTTGGATTCTTCTCTACTGCCCGTTCCAGTAGCTCTATGGATCTGCATTCTGAAGCTGGACATTGTCTGCCATTAAAACCTTCCAGTCTATAGACCGCAGTTGCGTATCCGGAGTTCCACTCAGGATCTTCTGGCTCTAGCTCCAAAGCCTTCTCAAAGCATTGTTTTGCTTCTTTATAATATTGTCCACAAAATGTTACCAGTGCCAATGCCTTTTCCCCATCAGAGCAACATGCCTCCATCAGAGCAACATGTCTATCACAGTTACAGATGTTTGGTATCAGACCCCCTACTAGGTCTCCTGATGATTGTTGGGGATCAAGAAACGCGTTGAGACCACCCTGCCATCCGGATTAATGATGAGTATTACCTCTTCATCAACATTTGACAAATAATGTCCGGCTGACAGTTTGTTATTTTGCCTGCATTTATCACTTGGGTTGTTATGTATTGGACTCTATATGCTATGGCAAATTTCATCTGTATTTCGCACTAGTTTATGTGACATCTGATATCTTGAAAAAGTGGGATTTGATTACCGTGTCTAAACCCCGTCTAAATATAATCTACACTGACAATCATTTGTCTGAATAACTCGCATCTCTCTCTCTGACTCCCCAATTTATCTCCTGGTGGAAGGCTATATCTGTCACTAGCTTGATTAGTCAGCCTAGGGACCATCAGTCAGACAGTTAGCCACACTATATAGGGGTAGAACGAGGAGAATTAGGGTTAGGATCGGGTGCGGGGGGCGTCCTTCTAAGGACGTTAACTCCGCCTAGGGCAGGTTAGAATAGTACATCAGATACAGGGCTAATTAGGCACACCCCATCTAGATGCCCTACACGCCCCCTACTTACCTACCCTGAGCCATCATTTACCACGCCACCAGTAGGAGTAAGGGACCGCCATCCATAGTGTCCCCTGTCTCTTTGTCTGTGTATACAGGGTCGTGGTGGAGTAAGTCCAGCCTACAAGCTGGCATGATGTCACATGTCACAGTTGGATAATATGATTGTGACAGTATGTATATACCTTTGCGCATTTTTCCTTTTTAATTTGATTATTTGATTTATTTTGGTGCTGGTTAGTGTTTATAGTTGCATTAATTAGGTGAACAATTTTATTGAAGATACATTAAACGTTAAGTTTTAATTTACCCTTGGCAGTGATATACATTTGGAATTGAGGGTATTATATATCACAGGTGGCAGTGAAATGACAAGAAAAGTCACCTGATCATTCAATCTGTTTTCTATTTCTTCAGGGTCTGTGTCCCTCAAAAGAAGTTTCCATGTAAAGTGACATTTGAGTTGTAGTAAATGCGGCTTCAATCCTCCCTTTGATATGCCACTGTGAGAGAAAATAAGAGATTGGTATTAGTGATTCATTTTTAAAAGTTATAAATCAACGCAGCCTTTACCCAGCGTTTCCTGCCTCGTATCTCTACTAACAGGCCGCTCAGCCAATCACTGCCGGTCTGTCTTGTCTTGGACAGTGATTTGCTGAGCAGCCTGTCTAATGAAGTGTCCTCGTTCTGGGTATATATCAGCCATCTGTCAGCAAGGCATGCTGACATTTACCATAGTGTACTGGCATCAGAATTTTTCATATCAATGGACTGAATGTAGTCTATTAGTGATTATGTTAGGACTAGATGAGCGAACCGAACCGTTATGAACCAGACTCGTTACGAACTTTGTAAAAAGTTTGGTTCGGTACTGAACCGAACTTTCAAAAAGTTTGTTACGAGGTTTGTTAAAACCGCAACGGCGTCGCAAAACTGTATTGTTTTCACAGAAAGGAAGAGGATATAAGGAATTATTACTCCTATAATCCCTTTTATCCTGTTATCATGTGAATATCAAGGTGTGTGACGTCACTACAGGAACAGGAAGTGCCTGAGCATCCATGCTCTTTCTCATTGTGTGTCTAGACTGCAGAGAGAGAGGAGCTCCGTGCTAGTTAGGGAGGGAAAGCACATAGATAGATAGGCAAACAAGTAGATAGCTACAGGGAGGTAGAGAGAGGGAGAGATAGGCAGAGATAGGAAGTAAAAAAACTTGTGATATCCAGGCAGAGATAGGGATATAAAAAAAAAACAGACAGAGAAAAGTGAGAAGAGTCAGAACCAGCTACTGTTCTGTGACTGAGAGGAGACGCTAGTTGTTGCTGCTGTGGTGGGTGCCGTCAAACCCCGTATAGCTGCAACCAAAAAACTTCATAATAAAAAAAAACGCCAAAAAACTAAAAAAAAAAAAACTAAAAAAAAAAGTTTGTTTGTTTGTTTTGTTTGTGATACCCTGTACATTGCTGCTTTGTTGGGTGCTGTCAACCCCGTATAGCTGCAACCCACAAAGTTGTAAAAAAAAACCCCTAAAAAACTAAAAAAAAAAAGGTTGTTTGTTTGTTCGTTTGTGATAACCTGTACATTGCTGCTTTGCTGGGTGCTGTCAACCCCGTATAGCTGGCTGCAACCACAAAAGTTCTTAAAAAAGTTAATTAAAAAAAAGTACAAAAAAAGTACAAAAAAACCCCACAAAAAATAAAGAAATAAAAAAAAGGTGTTTTGTGATTACCTGTACATTGCTACTTTGCTGGCTGCCGCCAACCCTTAAGATTGTCACTGAAAGTTTGTGCCTTGCGGCCAGTAGCTTCTTTGATTTTCCCCCAACAAAAGAACCATGTCCAAGCGTCCTACATCCAGCACTTCCCAGGCAAGGACTGCAACAGGCGGTGAGGCTAGGAGAAGTGGCAGCACCAGGCCCGGTGGCAGCCGGGGCAACAGACGTGGCAGCAGGGCAGGCCTTAGGGTAGATGGCGCCCTGTGCAGAATATTCTTTTGGCGCCCCCCCCCCCCCCCCCTCCCGGCTGATTGTAGCCCATCCCAAGCCTATCTCTTGGAGACACACACTGTATATACTGCTTACACAGACAGATACAGTCACATATACACATACAGACACACGGGGGATGTTCATCAAACATGGTGTAAAGTGAGACTGGCTCAGTTTCCCCTATCAACCAATCAGATTCCACCTTTCATTCCTCACAGACTCTTTGGTTGCTAGGGGCAACTGAGCCAGTTTCACTTTACACCATGTTTGATGAATCTCTCCCACAGTGTATATACTGCTTACACAGACACACAGTATATATATCCTGCAAACACAGACACACATACAGTCACATATACACATACACACCACACATACCCACCACTGGGAGTTGTTGTCCTACCAGAGCCGCACAGGAGCATGCTGGGAGTTGTTGTCCTACCACACAGAACCACACAGGAGCATGCTGGGAGTTGTTGTCCTACTACACAGAGCCACACAGGAGCATGCTGGGAGTTGTTGTCCTACCACACAGAGCCACACAGGAGCATGCTGGGAGTTGTTGTCCTACCACACAGAGCCACACAGGAGCATGCTGGGAGTTGTTGTCCTACCACACAGAGCCACACAGGAGCATGCTGGGAGTTGTTGTCCTACCACACAGGGGCATGCTGGGAGATGTCCTACCACACAGAGCCACACAGGAGTATGCTGGGAGTTGTTGTCCCACCACACAGAGCCACACAGGAGTATGCTGGGAGTTGTTGTCCTACCACACAGGAGTATGCTGGGAGATGTCCTACCACACAGAGCCACACAGGAGTATGCTGGGATTTGTTGTCCTACCACACAGAGCCACACAGGAGTATGCTGGGAGTTGTTGTCCTACCACACAGAGCCACACAGGAGTATGCTGGGAGTTGTTGTCCTACCACACAGAGCCACACAGGAGTATGCTGGGAGTTGTTGTCTTACCACACAGAGCCTTACAGGAGCATGCTGGGAGTTGTTGTCCTACCACACAGACCCACATAGGAGTATGCTGGGAGTTGTTGTCCCACCACAAAGAGCCACATAGGAGTATGCTGGGAGTTGCTGTCCCACCACACAGAGCCACACAGGATTATGCTGGGAGTTGTTGTCCTACCACACAGAGCCACATAGGAGTATGCTGGGAGTTGTTGTCCTACCACACAGGAGTATGCTGGGAGTTGTTGTCCTACCACACAGAGCCACACAGGAGTATGCTGGGAGTTGTTGTCCTACCACACAGAGCCACACAGGAGTATGCTGGGAGTTGTTGTCCTACCACACAGAGCCACACAGGAGTATGCTGGGAGTTGTTGTCCTACCACACAGGGGCATGCTGGGAGATGTTGTCCTACCATACAGAGCACTAACACACACAGAGCACACACAAACTCCACTAACACACACAGACAGAGATAGATATACTCACAGTCACACTGCAGTAGTAGTGGAGAATGTCTCTGCCCATGAGGAGAAGCAGGTAGAGCGGAGGATCACACTGCTGATGTCTCCGTCGGGGAGGGGGCGGGGTTATGGGCCTCTGTGAGCTGGGAGACGCTGTGGGGGGCGGGGGATGGGGGCCAAGCTGCAGTCACATGTCCGGGGAGAAGAGCTTCCTCGGCTGCTGTGCTGAGGCAGGGGACGGATATATGGCCTCAGGGATGCAGGTGGCGCCCCCCTCCTGCCGGGAGTGCACAGCGCCCTGTGCGGCCGCACTGCTCGCACACCCCTAAGGCCGGCCCTGCGTGGCAGCAGGGTGCAGCTACCCCAGACACCCAGTGGTTCTGTAAGAACCACACAGCCAGCGGTTCTAGATTGGCTTACCAATCCTTCACTTCCACCGCCCAAAGCTCCCAAACGAGGTCGGCTGGATCATCCGACACCACCCTTACAAGGGACGGTCAGCGAGAGTCCTCTGCCCCGCCCCATGTTATTACTATGCCACTCACCTCTGGGGCACCTTCTGCCAGGGAACTGTTGGCAAATCTTGATCTGCCTTTGGATTCTCTACCACTTTTTAGTGATGAGGAGGAGGTAGTCCCCCAAAGGCAGCAGGTGGAACGTGCAGAGACTGCAGAGGAGGTGTTGGCTGTAAGCCGGGAGGGGCATCCAGTGCCACACCTGAGATCCTGTCCCAGCCACTAAAGGACAGTAGCAATGGTGGTGATGATGATGTCGCTGATCGGACGTGGCGCCCCCAAGCACCATTATCCTCAGCGTCATCAAGGGAGGAAATTGAGGTGCTACCGAGACAGCAACATCCCACTGGTGCAAGGAAGCGAGGCACAAGAGGGAGGGATAGAAGACAACCTACCAGGCAGACTTCATTACCTCTAAGCCTTGGTCCTGAGAGGGGACCCTCAGGCAGCAGTGGCAGTGAACAACCAGCAAGACCCCCCGTGGCTTGCAGCAAACCACGGTCCTCTGTCATCTGGCAGTTCTTTCGGCTGGGGACAGATAAGCACATCGCTCTGTGCCTGCTGTGCAATGAGAGGGTCAGTCGTGGCAGGGGTGATAATCTTGGGACAACATCCATGAGGAAGCACATGGAAAGGCAACACCAACAGGCCTGGAAAAACCGTGACCCAAATACCACCTCCTGTCAGGATGCACCATACACTGCAGATCCCATCATGCAGCATCCTCTTACTGGAACTCAGGCCTCATCAGCCTCAGTTGCCAGCAGCAGCACAGTCTCCCTGCCATCTACACCCCTGATGAGGCAGCTATTCCTGACTGAGTCCATGGCCAAACGTCAGGTGTACTCCAGCAGCCATCCCTTCGCACAGAAACTGACCGGACACCTGGTTAAACTGCTGGTGCTTCAGTTCCTACCTTTTAATGTTGTGGACTCCCAGCCTTTCAGGGATTTCGTGGCGTGTGCGCAATCCAGATGGCGAGTCCCCAGCTGCCACTACTTCTCTGGCAAAGCTGTCCCATCACTGCACAGTTATGTGAAGAGAAAGGTTGGCGACTTATTGGGACTGTCGGTGTCCAAGACCGTGCACCTGAGTGCTGATGTCTGATCCTCTAATTATGGGCAAGGCCAGTACATGTCCGTTACTGCCCATTGGGTCAACATCCTCCCAGGAGACCATCATGAAGTCGGCCCATTTTTGCCATTCTCACCTCCACGGTGCTTTAGGGGGCCAGCAGCGGGTAGCACAAGTTCTGCCTCCACCACCACTGCAGTCCAACCTGACCCAGTGTCTTACCACTGATGTCAGGCCCGCCGCTCTCAGGCTGTCCTCCATTTGGTTAGCCTGGGTGAAAGAAGCCACAGTGGGCAGGAGCTCCTCCGGACCATCAGGGAGGAGATAGCTGAATGGCTGACCCCACGTCGACTAACGGTGGGAAGTGTCGTAGAGGACAATGGGAGGAACATTGTCTCTGCAGTTCAGCGGGGAGGGCTGACTCATACACCTTGTATGGCACATGTGATCAACCTCATAGTGCACAGATTTCTTTGATCATTTCATGCACTACATGACCTTCTGAGGATGTCACGTAGAGTGTGCAAACATTTCAGCCACTCCTACGCTGCAAGGAACACCCTGCTCAGAATCCAGAGACAGCGCGGTATGCCCCAACAGCGGCTAATCTGCGACGTGCCAACCCGCTGGAATTCTGCCCTCCATATGCTTGATCGCCTGTACGAGCAAAGGTCAGCCGTAACAGACTACCTCATGGGGCAATCAGGCAGCTTCACGCCACACTGCGACTTCTAAGTAACACACTGGCAGTTAATGCGGGAATTCTGCCAATTGTTGATCCCTTTTGAGGACGCGACTCTCTTTGTGAGCAGGCAGGACTATGGGATCAACAACATCAACCCACTCCTCCATGTTCTGTAAAGTGCGCTGACCAATATCATCAGTGAGCATTTCCAGGCCACAACTCCAAGGCTGAACATCGCCTTGAGCCCAGAGCTGGATGAAGTGCAGATGGAGGTTGAGGAGGAGGAAGATGTATATGCCCAACCATTCCGCACACCGCCACCTGGCATCTCTGCCTCTCCATCACAGGAGGAGATGGAGGATGAGGTGGTAGAGGAAGAGCAGGAAGACCCCAGCAGACCCTGGAACTATACAGAGGACAGTGGAGAGGAGAGGCGGTCATTGTCCTTGGTGCAGATGGCAAGGTGTCTGCGGGAGTGTCTGCGGAATGATAGCAGAATTGTGGCCATCCGCCAGAGGGACCAATACTGGCTGGCCACCCTGTTGGACCCTCGCTTCCACCGCAAAATGGCAGAATTCTTCCTGCCATCCCAGAGGGAGGCTAAACTGGTGTACTACAGGGACATGCTCACCAGTCAGTTGGTCTCAACTTACCTGAGAGACCAGCCAGGTTCCCAGACAACATCCTCTGGGGGGGGGGGGTAACCAGCACGCTCCACTCCCACCACCACTAGTGGAGGCGTCAGAAGTTGCTACAGCCTGCAAGCCCTCATGAGCGATTTCATGCAGCCAGCTGGTGAAGAAAGGACACAGCACCGGACTCATGGCGTGGACCAGCATGAGCTCAGCCACCAGGTCACTGCCTACCTTGATTCCACCCTGCCCCAAAGTGTCACCGACCCCGTGCAGTACTGGGCAGAAAAACTGGAAATTTGGCCTCAACTGGCAGAGTTTGCCTTGGCTCTGCTGTCCTGCCCAGCCAGTAGTGTGGCGTCAGAGAGGGTATTTAGTGCGGCGGGTAACATTGTAACACCGCAAAGTACGAGGCTCTCTTGCCACAGTGTGGAGATGCTGACGTTTGTGAAGATGAATCGTGCTTGGATTACATCGGATTATACCACCCTCCTGCCTGATGTGAATGACTAAGTCATCAGTCAACCGTCTTGCATGGCAATCCGTGTGTCTAAGAAATTGATGTTAATAACCTAAATATGTGCCCAACGTAAAAATCCTTAATTTAACTTTTTGATGCCCATGGTGTGTGTTAGCCATTTAACATCTCCACACCAGATTAATGCCTCACACCAGTGCACCGTCCAACCCATTGCCCAAGAACAGTAGCAACCCTAAAATAACCCTCACGACTATGCTTCAAAGAGTGTGGATTTCACCTTTTGTGAACTATAGCCGTGGGGTTCTATCCCTGGCACCCAAGCCAAGGAACACTACTCACCGTTTTGTGAGCAGGTACTAACTGTTCTTGAGGTATTTTGTTAATATCATGAGAGTAGTGAAATCTTGCACCGCAAATCCCGATGGGGTTCTTTTGTGTGCAAATGATTTCAAGCCTCTCATGCAGTCACGCGTGGAATAAGGCTGTCTATGGGGTATATATCACGGAGGCTGCTGTCCTTCAACTGGGATATAAAAAGACACCACAGTTAGTTACAGCAACAAACAGTTGCTGAAAGGCAGGTTAACTTGCCTTATTTACGGGTGCCTTTACAATGGGAGGCTTTTTTGTGGTTCCCTGCTAAAATCCACAGCGCATCGTTGGCTGATTTTATGCCACCTTCAGTACTATGGGGCTGGGCGCAAATACCCAGTTCAGCACAGAACTGCGTATGTCCGGCCGGCACCCTAGTACTGAATGCCATTTGGTCAACGGTATAAAAATGCCCTGTGGATTTTACTCAGCAGACCCGCAGTCACATGTGAAGGTATCCATAGGGTGAGGTTTTTTGGGAGTGACAAAAGCGAGGGTGGGAGGTCACTCCCATACCACATCAGGGGTTTTTCCCCTACTCACTTTAAAAGATAAGTCCAGGCAATAAATAACTTTCTGTACCCCTACTTGACCCAGAAACTTATAAATTGACCGGACTTATCCTTTAAGCCAGCTGGTGACAGCACTTAAAAAACACAAAAGCATACATCCATTGGATTGGACACTACACTCGGTTAGGACATCAAACTGGTGTTAAGAAAAAAAATAAAAAATAAATATATATATTTGTATCGCCAACAGCCATAGGCCCAGATTCAACAGGTTTGATACCAGAGTAGTTGCCTCAATTTGTAAAGCAAGTGCCAGTGAGGTGTCAATTTAATGAAAATTGGACACGTATTTTTGGATAATGGAACTGGGGTAAAGCCTTTTTTGAATCTGTACCTTTTTAAATGTCCTTTCTTCACCTCATGGATTCTTTGGGTGAGGTTCTCTGTCTATTTTACCGTATCCGTATCCTGCTAGACTAGGTGTAATGTTAGAGGTTTTTTTTTTTTTTTTAACGTTGACTGTCCTGTGCTGAACTCTACATCAACATGTTGTCATGTTTAAAGAATGATTTTTACAAACGTGCATATCCTTAGCTTCAAACTTCAGTTGTCTGTACTAGGTCCTTCTGGGTCCAAAAGAATACTACTCCTACTAACGCCCCCACCGTCAATTGTCTATTTGGAAACATACTGGGTGGAATCAAGAGCTGCGGAAGCTGCCATCTCAACTTGTCTGTTTTAAATAATACTGGCCTGAGAGCTATCAACTGCTGCCTTCTTCTGCTCCTCAACTGGTCTGTTTTTAATAATACTGACATTGAATCAATCAACTGCTGCCTCCTCCTTCTCCTTAAGTAGTGTCTCCTCAATAATACTGGCCTTGAATCAATCAACTGCTGCCTCCTCCTCCTCAAGTAGCCTCTCCTCGATAATACTGGCCTTGAATCAATCAACCGCTGCCTCATCCTCCTCAAGTAGCCTCTCCTCGATAATACTGGCCTTGAATCAATCAACTGCTGCCTCCTCCTCAAGTAGCCACTCCCCCATAATACTGGCCTGGAATCGATCAACTGCTGCCGCCTCCTGCTCTTCAAATAGTCTGTTTTTAATTATACTGGCCTTAAATCAATCAACTGCTGCCTTATCCTCCTCAAGTAGCCTCTCCTCGATAATACTGGCCTTGAATCGATCAACTGCTGCCTCCTCCTCAAGTAGCCTTTCCTCGATAATACTGGCCTTGAATCAATCAACTGCTGCCTCATCCTCCTCAAGTAGCCTCTCCTTGATAATACTGGCCTTGAATCAATCAACTGCTGCCTCATCCTCCTCAAGTAGCCTCTCCTTGATAATACTGGCCTGGAATCGATCAACTGCCTCCTCCTCCTCAAGTATCCTCTCCTCAATAATACTGGCCTGGAATCGATAAACTGCTGCCTCCTCCTCCTCCTCAAGTAGCCTCTCCTCAATAATACTGGCCTGGAATCAACTGCTGCCTCCTGCTCCTGAAGTAGTCTGTTTTTAATAATACTGGCCTGGAATCAATCAACTGCTGCCTCCTCCTGCTCTTCAAGTAGTCTTTTTTTAATTATACTGGCCTGGAATCGATCAACTGCTGCCTCCTCCTCCTCAAATAGCCTCTCCTCTATAATACTAGCCTGGAATCGATCAACTGCTGCCTCCTCCTCCTCAAGTAGCCTCTCCTCGATAATACTGGCCTGGAATCGATCAACTGCTGCCTCCTCCTGCTCTTCACGTAGTCTGTTTTTAATTATACTGGCCTGGAATCAATCAACTGCTGCCTCCTCCTCAAGTAGCGTCTCCTCAGTAATACTGGCCTAGAATCAATCAACTGCTGCCTCCTCCTGCTCCTCAAGTAGTCTGTTTTTAATAATACTGGCCTAGAATTAATCAACTGCTCTGCTGGCAGAGAAACTGGAGATTTGGCCTCAACTTGCAGAGTTTTCCTTGGCTCTGCTGTCCTGCCCAGCTAGTCATGTGGCGTCAGAGAGGTTAATCAGTGCATCGGATAACATCGTAACACCGCAAAGAACGAGGCTCTCTTGCCACAGTGTTGAGATGCTGACTTTTGTGAAGATGAATCGTGCCTGAATTAATAATACTGGCCTGGAATCAATCAACTGCTGCCTCCTCCTGCTCTTCAAGTAGTCTTTTTTTATCTATACTGGCCTGGAATCTATCAACTGCTGCCTCCTCCTCCTCAAGTAGCCTCTCCTCGATAATACTAGCCTGGAATCGATCAACTGCTGCCTCCTCCCCAAGTAGCCTCTCCTCAATAATACTGGACTGGAATCAATCAACTGCTGCCTCCTCTTGCTGATCAACTTGTCTCTTCTCAACAATACTGGCCTGGGTGCAGTCAAGTGCTGCCGTATCCTCCTTGTAAACTTTTTTTTTTCAATATTTATTGTCACTATTTTGGCACTTTTATTTACTATATTTTATTATTATTTCTATAAAAAAAAAAAATTCCCATTATTTTTGCACTTTTTTTCCCCACACTTTTTTCATTGTAATATCAACTGCAACTAAACAAAACTATACCCTATCACACTCCCACTATTGTAGCTGCAATTATTCAGCCGTCAGAGCAAGGTTCGTTTTCGGTTCGGTTCGGACCAATCCGAACTTCAAACCAACAAAAACACAACTGAACCTCGAACTGATATCAATATACACAAATCTTTATTGTATAAATTGTTAAAAAACACACATGAAATGACAAAGAGCAGAAAAAGGAATGAAGCAATGAATCACTTCTGGAAAAGAGGTTAAAAAACACACAACGACAACGAACATACAAGCAGGGGGTGATGGTGGTAACTCATAAAGGTGTAATGCAAATGAGAGTAATATCCTATCTGCTAAATCTTAAAAACATACACCTATATACTTATATCACGAGCGTAGTAAATGTAAACAATGTTAGAGGTATATTACCAAGAGTGGCAATGAGGTAAAGAGTCCACCAGCAGCCCCCACCCCGACGTACGTTTCGGCTATGCCTTCATCCCCTTTGAAGAAGGCATAGCCGAAATTACTCTCATTTGCATTACACCTTTATGAGTTACCACCATCACCCCCTGCTTGTATGTTCGTTGTCGTTGTGTGTTTTTTAACCTCTTTTCCAGAAGTGATTCATTGCTTCATTCCTTTTTCTGCTCTTTGTCATTTCATGTGTGTTTTTTAACAATTTATACAATAAAGATTTGTTTATATTGATATTAGTTCAAAGTTCAGTTGTGTTTTTGTTGGTTTGCCGTTTAGTAACTAGAACCCCAATTATGTGAGACAATAATAGTAACTGAGTGAGGGAATACTGCCTAACTGAATTTTGGTGTACAATCCGAACTTCACGAACGTTCGCCGAACCGAACCGAACTTTTCAAAAGTTTGCTCATCCCTAGTTAGGACCATTTTTAGAACATATACCTTCTTTTTTTGGGACTCTTCTGCCATCCTCTATTCTTTTGCAAAATACTACCTTCAGTCCATTGATGCTAATGTCTGCTGATTGTCCACCATTGTATATGCCAGCATTCTTTTTAGACAAGTTCTTGATGTATAGGTTAAAGTTATGTGAACATAGCGTAAGTGGCAGGTTACTTATTTGTAATGAAAACACGTATTTCCATATGAATTTAGACATGCCATAAATGGTACGGCTTAATGAACTTGATGTTAATGGGGGTTGTAAAATATGTGTAGAAGGGGTAGAAGGCTGCAAATGGAACCAAAATGCCCTGACAATAATGGAGTAAGAAAAATATTTAAAATCATAACATTAAATAAATATAAAAGAAGAAATTAATAAATAATATTGAAAGAGGAGGCGGACTTGAAAGTGCAGAAAAAGTGGGATGTGGAGTTGGCGGTGAAAGAGTAGAGGCCAAGGAGGTGGCAATAGCCAGTACTACAGATTTACACATAGGCTGCTTAATCAGGAATCGGGACTGACAAGTCATCTGGGATCGACGCCTAGTTAATTTTTAGAAATGTCAGTTTGTGTTTAGCTTAGCCAGATCGTAAAGTGTCATGATGGCAGTGCCCAGAGGGCACAAATGTATGGAGGCACACCTGCTTTTATTTTAGAGTGGCGAGCTATACCCTTTCCCCTGTGGTCGGTGACCTGCCTGGCTGTGAGGGAGTTCCTTGGGTACTTATCACGGTGGTCTGGAGTGGAGTTGTGACCCACCCAAACTATCGGTACCACCACCCACAGAAAGGGGAGATGACCCAAGGATATGGTATCTACTTGAGCAATAACCACTGAGTCCCATTAGCATAAATAGATCTACTTTAATATAGAAATACTTTTTACAATAGCTGATAGCAGACTGTAGACTTAGAAACATAGAACATTGTCGGCAGAAAAAGACCACTGGGTCCATCTAGTCTGCCCTTTTAGTATTTTCTTTCTTATTATCTTAGGATAGATATATGTCTATCCCAGGCCTGTTTAAATTCTGTTATTGTAGATTTACCAACCACCTCTGGTGGAAGTTTGTTCCAGGTATCTACTAATCTTTCAGTAAAATAATATTTTCTCACATTGCTTCTGATCTCCCAACTAATCTCTTGCTTCTGATCCCCCAACTAATCTCTCACTGTGTCCTCTTGTTCTTGAGCTCAGTTTTTTACTAAATACACTTCCTTCCTGAACCTTATTTAGTTCTTTAACACACTTAAAGGTTTCAATCATGTCCCCCCTTTCTCTTCTTTCCTCCAGACTATACAGATTCAAATTCTTAAGTCGTTCCTGATATGGTTTATGCCTCACACCCTCCACCATTTTTGTAGCCCGTTTTTGGACCCGTTCTATTTTATCAATGTCCTTTTTTAGGTGAGGTCTCCAGAACTGGACACAGTATTCCAGATGTGGCCTCACCAGAGCTCTATACAGCGGGATCACAATCTCCCGCTTCCTACTGGTTATACCTCTAGCTATACACCCCAGCATACGATTTGCTTTCCCCACCGCCTGGTTGCACTGGTGACTCATTTTAAGGCTGTCAGATATCATTACCCCTAAATCCTTTTCTTCTAAAGTCTTTTCCAACACAGTACTGCCGATGTGATACTCGAATAGAGGATTCCTCCTCCCCAAGTGCATTATTTTACATTTGGAAACGTTGAACTTCAATTTCCAATGTTTGGACCACTTATCTAGGAAAGCTAAATCGTTTTCCATATTACTGACACCTCCAGGAATATCAACCCTATTGCACACTTTTGTGTCGTCAGCAAACAGACAAACTTTACCTACCAAACCTTTTGGACCCAGAACAGACCCTTGTGGCACACCCCTTGTGGTAACCAGTCTCTGCTCAGAATATACACCATTAACAACAACCCTGTGATATCTATCCTTCAGCCAACCACAAATCCACTGAACTATCCAGGGATTAAGTCCAATTTTCTCCAACTTCTCTATCAGCTCTTTATGGGGAACTGTATCAAAAGCTTTGCTGAAGTCCAGATAGGCGATATCCACAGCACCACCTTCATCCAGCACTTTTGTGGCATAATCAAAGAAATCAATGAGATTAGTCTGACATGATCGGCCCTCAGTAAAGCCATGCTGGTTTGGATCCATCAAATTGTTGATTCTTAGGTGATCCATTATCTTCTTTTTTAGAAGAGTTTCCATCATTTTCACTACTACAGATGTCAGGCTCACTGGCCTGTAGTTACTGGGCTTTTCTCTATTCCCCTTCTTGTGGATTGGTATAACATTGGCCGTTCTCCAATCATCGGGGACATCTCCTGTTAGCAGGGATTGGTTATACAGATCTGTCAGGGGGGAAACAATCACAGATCCGAGTTCTTCAAGAACCCTGGGATGGACGCCATCTGGACCCATCGCCTTATTCAGCTTTAAACGGGCAAGTTCTTCTGCAACTTCAGCCTCTGAAAATACTGGAGCTGAACCCATATAGCTGGAGGCAATGCTGTGTCCAACCATCCTGTGATTGTGAAGGCCTCCTTCTGAAAACACTGAGCAGAAGTAGCTATTCAAATAGTCAGCGACCGCCTTATCTACATCAAAAAACGTATTCTCCCCATTACTTATTTTAGTAATGCTGCAGACATTCTTCTTCTTCTTCCTGTCACTTATATATCTGAAGGTTTTATTCCCCGCAGTAACAGATTTTGCCATTTCTTCTTCTTTTGAGGCTTTAGCAGCATTTATAATCTGCTTTGCCTCCTTCTGTATAATTTTATACGTCTCTGTCAGCTTAATTTCCAGTCTCCTTATACTTCCTTTACGCTGCCTTTTTTCCCTTTACAATGGCCTTAACCTCTCTAGTAAACCATAATGGATTCTTCTTGCTTTTACTTTTGCTAACTTCTCGTACATGTAGTCTAGTTGCCTTTAATATGGCATTTTTTAATTCTGCCCACTGAGTGCTCGCTCCCGATGTTTTATCCCACCCTCTTAATTCTTTATCTAAATACTCCCCCATTTTATTAAAATCTGTCTTCCTAAAATCCAATACTCTTGTTGTAGTATAGGATTGGACGCAGTCAGTTTGTATGTCAAACCATAAACACTGGTGGTCACTGGAACCTAAATTTTCTTCCACTCTAACTTCAAACACCCGATCCCCATTAGTAAATACTAAATCTAGAATGTTCTCTCCTCTGATTGGTGACTTCACAAGCTTTTTTAGAGATGCCCCTGTAAGGTCTTCCATTACATTCTTGCTTTTACATGTAAGTGCAGAAGGGATATTCCAATCCACATCTGGCATGTTGAAGTCACCAATAACTACAATGTCCCCCTTTAATGACATTTTAGTAATTTCATCTTGACAAGACAGGAGCTTTACTGAGGACCCTTAGAGTAGTAGAGCTGAAAATAGTTGAGAGGAGTTTGTACTGCAGGTTCAGAGTAGTAGAGAGGAGGGCGTTGTGAGAGTCTCAACCCAGGGTAGAGGTGTGCTCTGCCAGAACTTTAGCAGAAAAAGAAGTAGAATACTGAAGACTTGAAAGTAGACATTTACTTGTGCCCATGTTTCGACCTTTGTCGCTATACCACCTATGGCCCACCAGTGTCCTATGAGGGTGACACAAGCCCGAGACCTTGTTATCTGAGTTGAGCAGAGTGGCCAAGATTTCTGTCACGGCCGCGGCGGCGTCCCGTGCTCCGGGCCGCCGCCGCGACCTCCCTCCATCTCATGCAGCTGCCGGGGTCCCTGTGCAGGGACCCGGCGCTGCTACATGTTCGGCCCCGGGGGGCGCCTTACCTGGTCCCGCTCCTGCCTCCGTCTGTGCCGGCCGGCGCGCGCGCGCGCCGGCTGTCTCAGGTTTAAAGGGCCAGTCCGGCCCTAATTGGCCAGTTGCACCAATCACTCCCTATTTATTCCAGCCCTGCCCCACTACAGGTGTTGGAGCCTCTACATGCTTCCCATAGCGTTTGGCCCAGCTCCCTGTTGTTCCTGATTCCCGTCCGCTACCTGGTTCCTAGCCCCTGTTCCTGATTCCTATCCGCCACCTTGTCCTTAGTCCTTGTTCCTGGTTCCTGTTCCCCTGCATCACCTTTGCTCCTGTGTATAGCCTGTCACAAGCGGTTACGTCCACTGACCTCTGCAGCACCATCTCCTGCCTACTGCTCCTGCCACGCCTCGCCTGCCGTCACCAGCAACCAAGCCAGGGGTAGCGACCTGGGGGTCGCCTGCCGCAGCAAGTCCATCCCGCCTTGCGGCGGGCTCTGGTGAAAACCAGCGGCCCCTTAGACTCCGCTCCCTGGGGAGGTTAGTGCCATCGCTGGTGACGGTCCAGTGGATCCACTACTCCAGGCGTTACAGTAGGCTCCAACCATGGATCCCGGCGAGGTGCCTGATATCCGCGAGGTAGCCCGAGTGGTCGCCCTACAGGCTCAACAGATTCAGCAACAGTCACAGCTGATCCAACAACTGACTGCAGCCGTTCAGCAGCATACCACAGCTCAGCAGTCATCACCTCCGGCAGCCTCTTCTAAACTACGACTGGCTCTCCCAAGTAAATATGGAGGTGACCCCAAGTTGTGCAGAGGATTCCTGACCCAATGCACTATGTATATCGAACTTTTAAGCAGTCAGTTTGCCACCGAGCGCTCTAAAGTGGCTTTCATTATCAGCCTATTGGAAGGTAGAGCTCTGGCCTGGGCCACACCACTATGGGACCGTAATGATCCGGTTGCTGCCAATTTCCGAATCTTCCTGGACGAGTTCCGCTCTGTCTTTGAGGAACCTGCCCGTGCGTCTTCGGCTGAGACTGCTCTTCTCAATCTATCCCAAGGTACTTCCTCCGTTGGTGATTACGCAATCCAGTTCCGCACCCTGGCTGCGGAACTAGACTGGAATGAGGCCACTCTGATTGCCACCTTTAAAAAGGGCCTATCCAGCCAAGTGAAGGATCTGCTCGCTGCCCGGGACCTGCCTACCTCCTTGAACGAACTTATCCTACTGGCTACCAGAGTCTACACCAGGTTTTCCGAGAGAGAGGAGGAGGTCCGGCAAGGACGGCGTCTGAGTCTGCCCCGTCGCCATCCTCGGCTGGCACCGGTGTTCCAGAATCCCGTTGCTCCTATGTCCCAGTCGCCTCCAGAGGTTCCTATGCAGGTGGAACGTGCTCGCCTGACGACTGATGAGAGGAACCGTCGACTGGACCAGAATCTCTGCCTCTATTGCTGTGGCGCGGATCACTATCGGCAGAGATGTCCCCAACGCCCTCAGCGTCCGGGAAACGCTCGCACCTAGGTCCGGTGGGAGAGGCCTCCCTAGGTGTGAATGCCACCTCTCCAAGGTTGACTATGCCCGTCTCCATCCAGACACCCTCAGGGCAAGTTTTCCAGACTACTGCCCTCATCGACTCTGGCTCTGCTGGCAGTTTCATCTCTGCTTCGTTGGTCCAAAGATGGCGGCTACCCGTGATCCAGCTAGCCCAACCCCGGTCTATCTCTTCGGTTACGGGGGAGGTTCTTACCGAAGCTGTGTACTTCCAGACGGCACCCCTAGTCCTCCAGGTGGGAGCCTTACATCAGGAGAGGATCTCCTTCTATGTCTTGCGCCATTCCTCTTCCAACCTCCTGCTGGGTCTTCCTTGGCTGCAATTCCATACCCCTAGGCTGGACTGGAGAACTGGGGAGGTTCTCAGCTGGGGCCAGGACTGTCATAACCGGTGTCTGAGAGCTCCTCAATCCAAGTGCTCTACAAGGTCACCTGCTTATGTCAAGCCTCTATCCGGGCTACCAGAGGACTACCAAGACTTTGTCGATGTTTTCTCGGCCAAGGAGGCGGACTCACTACCACCTCATCGAGCCTATGACTGCCCTATAGACCTTCTTCCAGGGGCGTCTCCTCCACGTGGTCGAGTATACCCTCTCTCTGTGCCCGAGACTGAAGCCATGTCCTCCTACATCCAGGAGAACTTACAAAAGGGCTTCATCCGTAAATCCACGTCTCCAGCTGGCGCTGGATTTTTCTTTGTTCAGAAGAAGGACGGTTCCCTCCGCCCATGCATAGACTATCGGGGCTTGAATAAGGTGACTGTTAAGAACCGCTATCCTCTTCCGCTTATTCCTGAACTATTCGACCGTCTTCGTGGAGCTAAGATCTTCTCCAAGCTGGATCTCAGGGGAGCGTATAACTTGGTCCGTATTCGTAAAGGGGACGAATGGAAGACCGCTTTCAACACCAGAGATGGGCACTACGAATATCTGGTCATGCCATTCGGCCTATGGAATGCCCCAGCGGTCTTCCAGGAATTCGTGAACGATATCTTCCGAGACCTCCTCTATGTCTGCGTCATTGTCTATTTGGACGACATTTTGGTCTTCTCCCCGGACCAGCAGACTCATGTGGCACAAGTGCGTCAGGTCCTACGAAGACTACGGGCCAACCATCTATACGCCAAGCTAGAGAAGTGTGTTTTCCATCAGCGCAGTCTTCCATTTCTTGGCTATATCGTCTCCGACCAGGGTCTCCAAATGGATCCAGCCAAGCTCGCAGCTGTCCTTCAGTGGCCACGCCCTGTGGGACTGAGAGCCATCCAACGTTTCCTTGGCTTCGCCAACTATTATCGGCAATTCATCCCTCACTTCTCTACCCTGGTCGCACCCATAGTGGCTCTCACTAAAAAGAAGGCGGACCCCAGACGTTGGCCTCCAGAGGCCGAACAAGCCTTCAATAGCCTCAAGTCTGCCTTTGCCTCTGCTCCTGCTCTAGTCCGCCCGGATGTCTCCAGGCCGTTTTCTCTCGAGGTCGATGCTTCTTCTGTGGGCGCAGGAGCCGTTCTCTCGCAAAGGGACACGTCAGGCAAGACCAGAACCTGCGGGTTCTTTTCTAAGACTTTCTCCCCTACCGAGAGGAACTATACCATTGGGGACCGTGAACTCCTGGCCATTAAGTTGGCACTGGAGGAGTGGCGTCATCTATTAGAGGGGGCTAAACACCCTGTTAACATCTACACGGACCACAAGAACCTCCTCTACCTCCAATCGGCTCAACGCCTCCCAGGCAGGCTCGGTGGTCCCTCTTCTTCTCTCGGTTCAACTATACCATCCACTTCCGTCCAGCCAAGAAGAATCTAAAGGCTGATGCATTATCCCGAGCATCCGATGTCATGGGGCAAGAGGAATCTCCTCGTCACATAATACCTCCCGACCGCCTAGTACCAGTTGCCACTTCTGCTCTGCAGAGACTGCCTCCCGGGAAGACTTATGTGCGCCCCGCACTCCGTAAACGCATCTTGAAGTGGGGGCATTCCTCTTTGGTAGCCGGGCATCCAGGAGCCCAAAAGACCGGGCAATTGATCTCCCGTCACTACTGGTGGCCCAATCTCCTCCAGGATGTCAAGGATTTTGTGGCTTCCTGTGCAGTCTGTGCCAGGAATAAATCTCCCCGTCAAAGACCTGCCGGCCTACTATTGCCCTTGCCAGTCCCGGACCATCCCTGGCACCACATTGGGATGGATTTCATCACAGACCTACCTCCATCTGCGGGCAATACCGTTATTTGGGTGGTGACGGACCGCTTCTCTAAAATGGCTCACTTCGTGGCCCTTCCTGGTCTGCCCTCTGCTCCTCGTCTGGCTCAGTTGTTCTTCCGACACATCTTCCGCCTGCATGGACTTCCTCTCCACATTGTGTCCGACCGAGGCTCTCAATTTGTCTCTAAATTTTGGCGTGCCCTATGCTCGCAACTCCAAGTGAAGCTGGACTTCTCATCGGCCTATCATCCTCAGTCTAACGGGCAAGTGGAGAGAGTCAATCAGATTCTGGGTAACTACCTACGCCATTTTGTTTCCAGCCGCCAAGACAACTGGTCCGATCTACTCCCATGGGCAGAATTCTCATATAACCATTTGGACTCGGCTTCCACAGGCAAGTCCCCTTTCTATGTGGTCTACGGGCATCATCCTCGTCCTCCTCTGCCTCTCTCTCCATCCTCTGAAGTCCCAGCCGTGGAGGAGTTGTTATCTGACCTGCAATCGATCTGGGAACAAACTCGACAGTCCTTACTCAAAGCCTCTGAACGCATGAAGGACCAGGCTGATAAGAAGAGGAGACCTGCCACGAATTTTCTCCCAGGTGACAAAGTCTGGCTCTCGGCCAAATATGTCCGACTCAAGATTCCCAGCTACAAGTTGGGCCCTCGATTCCTCTGTCCTTTCTCGGTGCTAAGACGCATCAACCCTGCCACCTACAAACTCCGCCTACCCCCCACTATGCGGATTCCGAACTCCTTCCATGTTTCCCTCTTAAAACCAGTGGTCCTGAACCGGTTCTCCGATAAGTCTTCGTTCTCTGCTCCACAAGCCGTCTCTGACGACGTCTACGCTGTTAAAGAAATTCTGGCCATGAAGACTGTCAGAGGGAGAAGGTTCTTCCTGGTGGACTGGAAAGGATTTGGTCCTGAGGAGAGGTCCTGGGAACCCGAGGCTAACATCCTGGACCAAGATCTCATCAAGAGGTTCCTGCAGGCTAGAAAGAGGGGGAGGCCAAAGGGGGGGGGTACTGTCACGGCCGCGGCGGCGTCCCGTGCTCCGGGCCGCCGCCGCGACCTCCCTCCATCTCATGCAGCTGCCGGGGTCCCTGTGCAGGGACCCGGCGCTGCTACATGTTCGGCCCCGGGGGGCGCCTTACCTGGTCCCGCTCCTGCCTCCGTCTGTGCCGGCCGGCGCGCGCGTCCCCGCCTCCTAGGGCGCGCGCGCGCCGGCTGTCTCAGGTTTAAAGGGCCAGTCCGGCCCTAATTGGCCAGTTGCACCAATCACTCCCTATTTATTCCAGCCCTGCCCCACTACAGGTGTTGGAGCCTCTACATGCTTCCCATAGCGTTTGGCCCAGCTCCCTGTTGTTCCTGATTCCCGTCCGCTACCTGGTTCCTAGTCCCTGTTCCTGATTCCTATCCGCCACCTTGTCCTTAGTCCTTGTTCCTGGTTCCTGTTCCCCTGCATCACCTTTGCTCCTGTGTATAGCCTGTCACCTGCGGTTACGTCCACTGACCTCTGCAGCACCATCTCCTGCCTACTGCTCCTGCCACGCCTCGCCTGCCGTCACCAGCAACCAAGCCAGGGGTAGCGACCTGGGGGTCGCCTGCCGCAGCAAGTCCATCCCGCCTTGCGGCGGGCTCTGGTGAAAACCAGCGGCCCCTTAGACTCCGCTCCCTGGGGAGGTTAGTGCCATCGCTGGTGACGGTCCAGTGGATCCACTACTCCAGGCGTTACAATTTCCTGGTTACACCCGTGCTGCGAGAGAGTATATAGGCTTCTAGCAACTTTGTTCTATTCGGATCAGTTCCTCTTGTTATCAGGATACTGTCCCACACTTTTAAACTTGTTCTCGGTGTGGGTTGGGGTTTCTCTGACTTGTCCTCTCCCTTGAGTAGCTTAACACTGCATAGTGTATGGATGTGCTGCTTTCAAGAAACTGGTGTCTGCGTCTCCCATGTGCGTCTGCTCTTCACAGGAATCTGACTAAGACTGCGACTAGTTCTGGAGTGGGATCCTGGCAAAGCCAGGGCCCAGCTGGACCACAGCAGGGACCAACTTGTTTTATGTCCTCTCTGCTCAACAACCAGACTAAGACTAATGACTAAGAGCGGGTGTATACTTCCTCTTCCCATGTGACAACTTCCTACAGGTGGTGTAATATCCCCTGTGAGTGGTGGAGAAGAAAGCATAGATAGAAAGGAGTTCATGGATAGGTAGAGAAGAAGAGAAGGTCCTCATTGGTGTACAGATCACAATAAACAATTACCCTTTGGTTACCTGCAGCTGTGCAAAACATAGGTACAGTTACATACAATAGTGATATCTTGTGGTAAAACTTAGGTACTACTTCATTACCACAGTTACTTGAAGTACAGAATTTTTCGAGGGATATATAAATCAGTAACTTCCTTGTTGGGACACCACATTTGCGCATCTTGTAGAGTACTGAGAAAGGTGTTCCATATTGTGCCCATACTCACTCTCCCTTCTTAGGTGGTGATGGTCTTTAAACTGCAGTGGTAACCTCCTCCTCCTTGGCCTGTTGCTTCCCCTAAGTACTATCTGTCACATGGGAATTCCCCACCAGGGGCAGTCAAGGAGAATAGTCAATAGTCCACGTCACACTAGCTGGGTACATACAGTATAAGCCATAAATCAGAACCAGAATCACAGTCAGAAAACAAACCAGGGGTCAAAACCAAGATAACAGTGTAGTACAAAATCCGAAGACAAAAGGAATACCGTTTAAACAGGCCAAAGCTAGAAACACTGCCAGGAGCAAAGTACAAAATCAGATGACAAGCCAAAGTCAGGAAACACATGCAGAGGTCAGGAACACAGGCAGTCAGAACACAGTATAAATGGTGGTGATACAAGGCAAGCCAAGTCTATCATTGGCAGTTATGGAGCTGATAGGCTGCTTCTCTGCAGTATCAGCTGGCTGGGCTGTATGGGACTGTCAGCCTGTTTCAGTCGCTGCAGAGCGATCAGGTAAATACTTGACAGTTATCCTTACATACAGCAGGGTGACCACCCAGTAGTCAGCACTGGTGCTAATCCTGGTAATTCAAAGGTAATTTTTTCAGGCAGAGTAGCATGTAATTGTTCATATAAGCAAGGCTGCCTGCAGTCAAGGACAAACTGTCCTCAGTGGGTGGTGTCTCTTCTGGATCCTCTACATCCTTCCAGCCACACTGCACTGGTGCTCATGAGATATTGCTCCTCAAACTCCTCCAAAACTGTCCCTTGGCTAGATCGAGGTCTGGACAGGTGGACTGACAACTGGGAGAATGGACTTTCCTCCTGCTCTGACACCATGACATCTTCCATCATTGGAAAACAGAAAAAAAAAAAAAAAGGAAAAAATTGGTCAGCTCTCCTAGAACACTGTTCACACTAGGCAGGAGCACGTTGCCATGGCTGAAATTGCAAACACACAAAAACACAGAAAAATGCAACAGCTCACCGCAACAGCAAGATACAGACCCACCATAGACATGAAAATAATTAAAAGCAGCCCCCCCAACTGCCCAAAAAATTCCCACAAAAATAATGAGTCTCTTGGTTACTATTTGCAAACAGCGTAAACTGCCTCACCACGATAAGGTGGACTCATATCGAGGCAGACCCTACACTGTATGTACACTATGGCCTCTCCATGGCGTATAATACGCCTATGCTCTGGGCATGCAAGATCCGTCTAATACCTGCAAAAATAATTGCATCACCTGGGTGAGACAGGTGGAGTGCACGACCAAATAGAGGCAGCCACTCCCCCAACTGGAAAACAGGCCATAGTGTACATACAGTGTAGGGTCTGCCTCGATATGAGTCCACCTTATCGTGGTGAGGCAGTTTACGCTGTTTGCAAATAGTAACCAAGAGACTCATTATTTTTGTGGGAATTTTTTGGGCAGTTGGGGGGGGGGCTGCTTTTAATTATTTTCATGTCTATGGTGGGTCTGTATCTTGCTGTTGCGGTGAGCTGTTGCATTTTTCTGTGTTTTTGTGTGTTTGCAATTTCAGCCATAGCAACGTGCTCCTGCCTAGTGTGAACAGTGTTCTAGGAGAGCTGACCAATTTTTTCCTTTTTTTTTTTTTTTTTTTCCTGTTTTCCAGTTGGGGGAGTGGCTGCCCCTATTTGGTCGTGCACTCCACCTGTCTCACCCAGGTGATGCAATTATTTTTGCAGGTATTAGACGGATCTTGCATGCCCAGAGCATACGCGTATTATACGCCATGGAGAGGCCATAGTGTACATACAGTGTAGGGTCTGCCTCGATATGAGTCCACCTTATCGTGGTGAGGCAGTTTACGCTGTTTGCAAATAGTAACCAAGAGACTCATTATTTTTGTGGGAATTTTTTGGGCAGTTGGGGGGGCTGCTTTTAATTATTTTCATTTCTATGGTGGGTCTGTATCTTGCTGTTGCGGTGAGCTGTTGCATTTTTCTGTGTTTTTGTATCTTCCATCATTGCCTGAAGTGTTTTTTCCAGCAGGCATAGGATGGGGATGGTAGCACTGATGATGGTGTCTTTAGCGCTGAACACATTTGTGGAGTACTCAAAGCATCTCAAGACAGTTCCGCAGTGCTACTCAGCAGTCCATCAACTATGGTCTGCTGCTGCTTGCAGATTTTTTGCAGCATATGCAAAGTGGAGTATGTTGCATATGTTGGCTATGTTGCATATGAGGCGGTGGGTGGAAAGCCCTAAGTTCCACTGCAGCACAGACAGGTGAGACCGCCTAAAGTGTGCACACACGGAATGCACTTTCTACAGCAGTCGTGGCATATCAGAATAATGTGCCAGGGAGATAGGCACCTGCAAGTTCAGCATATGTGCCAGTCAAGGGATGTGCACCAAATTGGCTATGCTAGTAGCCGCACACTACCTTCACAGGCTTAACGTTCAGTGGCAGCAACCAGGGCCGGGACAAAGGGTAGGCCAGGGTAGGCGATGGCCTAGGGCGCCATCTCCTGGTGAATTACAGGGGGCGCAATGTAGCTTCACGTAAAAATCCCTCCACCCCACCTCACACAGCAGCATCCCTTCTCCACTCTGCTCCAGCTCCGCAATGGCAGGACCTGCTCCTCCTCTCTTCTGCTTGGCTCTGGAGCTGAAGAAAAGCTTCTAATTAATGTCACATGACCTCTGGAGCCAATCAGGAGAGGGGAGAAGTGCATGCAGATACCCCAACCCCCGCCCCCCTCCCGACAGAGAACGATGAGGAGACTGATCGGCATCCTCAGAAACATCCTCAGTGTCCTCCTCCACTGCTACTGCTGTGTGGGTGAGTATTTGAGTACTAATGGAGTGAGTGAGTGAGTGTGTGTGTGTGTGTGTGTGTGTGTGTGTGTTAGTGGAATGTGTGACTGAGATAGGATAACTCCCAGCATGACCTGTGTGACTGAGGTAGGACAACAACTCCCAGCATGACCTGTGTGACTGAGATAGGACAGCTCCCAGCATGACCTGTATGACTGAGGTAGGACAACAACTCCCAGCATGACCTGTGTGACTGAGGTAGAACAACTCCCAGTATGACCTGTGTGGCTGAGGTAGGACAACAAGACCCAGCATAACCTGTGTGGCAGAGGTAGGACAACAACTCCCAGCAAGACCTGTGTGGCTGAGGTAGGACAACAATTCCCAGCATGACCTGTGTGGCTGACAACTCCCAGCATGACCTGTATGTCTGAGGTAGGACAACCACTCCCAGCATGACCTGTATGACTGAGGTAGGACAACAACTCCCAGCATGACCTGTGTGGCTGAGGTTGGACACCAACTCCCAGCATGACCTGTGTGGCTGAGGTAGGACAACAACTCCCAGCATGACCTGTGTGGCTGAGGTAGGACAACATCTCCCAGCATGACCTGTGTGGCAGAGGTAGAACTACAGCCCCCAGCATTCACCTGTGTGACTAGGGTAGAACTACAGCTCCCAGCATGCTCCTGTGTGTGTTGGGAGGGGGGGGGGGGGGGGGCGCCATTTGCCTTCTCTGCCTAGGGCACCAAAACTCCTTGTCCCGGCCCTGGCAGCCACCACTGGTATGTCTGCTGCTCTATTCTCATTCACAGCTCCTGAGCAGTGTGGGGATTGTCCCCCAGACAAACCAGTTTCAGTTCAGCCTGCTGTTGCTTCCCCCTAGCTGTGCTGAAATCAATGGTGCATGGGCTACAATGGCCAAATGAGGGGATGGCAGAGGCGGAAGCAGGGTAGGAGGAAACAGGGGGCAATTACTGCCATTCACCAATCCTGGGTGGTGGCAAGACAGGTCGCATGACCGTTCCCTTGTCAGGCCCAGCCATCACTACATTTACCAGTGGGCAGTTAGGGAGAGGTAATGTCCCTGACCGTGCTTACTGGTCCACGTTATCGGTGGTAATGTGGACCTTGGCAGTTATGGCGTTGCCCAGTGGCCACCATATCTTCGCTAGACAAGTAGTGGTGGCTGGGAATGACCTACTGTGGGACAGCAACAGCTATCAGGTTTTTAAAAATTTAAGTCTTCACCAGCCTGAAGAGGAGCATTTCAAAGGAAATTAATCTTGAAATGCTCCAATTTAGAAGCAGGGATCAAGGATGTAAGGGGCCGTATTTTCTCTTTTTTCCCCAGGGTTTGGAGAATGGAAAGCTGCACACTTCCCTGGGAAGATGTGGAGATGGGCGCCGATGCTGGTGGTGCTGCTGCTGCAACATCTTTTATCTGAGGGTCGGCAAGTGGGTCTGTCATGTGAGTCTGTCCATGTGGGGTCACATGAACAGATCATCTTCCACCCACTCCTCAACTCTGCCCTCCACACAGCTGAAAGTGTCATCAATTGGCATTTGTGTTTCATCATCATCCGTCACGTCAGGTGCCAGCCCCCTACCTATTTGATTGCCCCGTCAACTGGGGCTCATAGGCTTAAGAAAATCTGCAAGGGGGTGAGGTGGAGAGGCCGCTAGTTTCAGTGGGAAAACAATGGGTGGAAGATAACCCAAAGTGTGCATACAAAGGCTATGTAGTCTGCTATTTGTGTTGAATAAGCAAACATTGAAGAGCTAACTGCAGCAACAACTTTTTGGAAAATTTTTATTGGAACCCTTCATTTTTTTGCAATACACTAGAGAAAACTATGTCCCTGGCCTCTGACCCTTTTATGTGTGTTATGAACCATCAGAACAAACAGGAACATGGACAAGTGAGCCCTGACTGGCACCCCACCTGTGTCCCTGCCTACTTACCTCAGACTGCCCTAGATAGCAGCGGGTAACTTGCCAACTGTCCCTACACTGAGTAGGTGATACACAAGACACTAAAAGACAGACAAAACACAAAAAAGCAGTCCAACAGTCCGGGTCATACACTGACAGGAAGCAGAGGAACAGAATCACAAAACCAAAAGCAGAGTCAAAGAGAATAGCAAGGGTCAAGGCAGGGGGCAAACAGGAAAGGTCCAAGAAACACAGCAAGGTCAGAAGCACAAGGAAATAGCAAACGTATTGCAGCAGGCAGGAGACTAGCAAGGTACAGGAGGGAGCACCAAGTTCCACAAAGGTACAGTCCTGACAGTGTAACTGTTGTTCAGTTTAAACTAAAACCCTCACTGGCCTCCAACTCTTTTCAGTAAGCATAACTGTGGTTCAATTTAAACAAGAACCCTATATTTTTTGCAATACACTGCACAGGAATAGAAGTCTTAATCTGCAGATTTTTTTCACTGCTTCCACTTGTGTCACTGACATTCTGACAGCCACCAGCTCCTCAGCACAGCTGACCTCACTGTTGTGCCCTGAAAAGGGCAGTAAGTAAACTTAGGAGCACTAGTATCAGCCATAGGTGTGAGGTGCAGCACTCTCTTTCTTCCCTGGACCGCATTTTGTTTCTCTTTTCTCCGTGTTTTGCACTCCTCCTGGTGAGACCCACATGACCGCAATTAGCAGGAGACAATGCACATGGTTTTAATCCCTCTTGTCTTTTCCCATTCCCATTTTCCCATTCCCAGTCTGCAGCAGCTATGGTGAGCGCAATACCTCATCCAGACTTGTGCTGTTTGGGGGGCGACCTTCTCCGCCGGCGGTGCTGGCCGGGTTCTGGTGTGGTGTTTTTGGGTCTGGTCCTGTGGCATGGGGGTCGCAGGGCCGTCCCATGGCCCCAGTTCCCTGACTGTGCACGCCTGCGGGGTTGGTAGCCACTGACTGGCACGGTGTGGACTTAGTGTAGGGACCCATATGTATCAGATACCTGCACGATGGTACATGGGGCAGTATGGCTTGATCAATTCATACACAAAATTCTGATGTGTTTTTTTATTTAGCCTAGGGGCACTAGTATCAGCCATAGGTGTGAGGTGCAGCGCTATTTTTCTTCCCTGAACTGCAAGTAAACTTTTTGAGCCTTCTTATCTTTTCCTGCCTGCAGTGCCAACCTTTCCTTACACTATCCAGCAGCAGAATGGCGGCGGGACATGTGACCAGCGTTAATATACACCTGGGTCACATTTGCCACCTGACCAATCACAGCCATGCTCCTATAGGCAGGGATTACCAGGGCAAAAGTGACATGAACAAGTTTGTTGACGGCTCAGTAGCCTTTCAATAAACTTTATTGCAGAACAACAAACCCATACACAAACAGACACGTTACTCTTTGTGAGTTGGTTCGTGTGTATGAACACAATGATTTGTGCACAAACTCAATCTTAGCGATTCCAGTTTGCTCATCCCTACTATGGAGTATCTTCTGCCCCCCTGGAAAATGCCTCTAAATAACATTACCAAAGAAGTGTGGCTTGTTGGTTGCTGACCCAACTACCTGGCACCTAGGGCACACTATGCTATCTTTGCTTTTATATTAGCTTGCATATTAAATTACAATATTTTGTTGAACAAGCCGCCCACCCTGGATCTATATTTCCTAATTTTAATGATGCCATGGGACTGAATATAGAGCTGTCTTTCTAATACATTATAGAAGAACAATACTCCCTGCATAACGCACCCTGAAGTCCCTGCAGAGGTAAGGGCTACACCTAATACTATTGATTGCATTATAAGAGAAACTAGACATTGAATCAAAACAAGTTTAATGGAAAGCTCAGGTCTTTGGCTATTGGCTTGCTAATAAGTTCAGGCATCCTATTAGTTAATACACAGAACGTGAAATTTTTTTTAAAGTATTTGTATTAGCTGCCCGGTCACTTGCTAGCTGGTTATGTATGACACAACTTCTATGGTAGATGGTGGGTGGAATATAGCCCAACCCAATGTAGTACTGTGCTCTGCCGGAACTTTAGTAGAAGAAGAATACTTGAGAAGTGAATACTTGAAAGAAGAAGAATACTTGTGCCCATGTTTTGACCTTTTTGGCAATGCAACCTTTTGCCCTGTAGTGTCAAGTTACCCGTCCTGCCAGGGTGACACAAGCCCCAGCCTTGTTTACCTGACTTGAGCAAAGTGTCCAAAATTATCCAGTGTCACCTGCGCTGCAAGAGAGTACGTAGGCCCTTGGCTGCTTTGCTCTATCTGGATCAGTTCCTCTGTCTAGGATACTGTCCTGCACTGTATAGATATGTTCACAGCATGGGTTGGGGTGTCCTCTAACTTGTCCTCTCTTTAGTGTTTAACACTGCATTGTAAGTAGAAGAGTTGCTTTAAGAAAAAGAGTCTCTGTGTTCTCCATATGTGTCTGTACACTACAGCTGGTCTGTCCAGGACTGGGAACCTGATAGAGCCAGGATTCTGGCTAAGCTCAGCAGAGATGCCTGATCTGTTTGTCTTGCTCCACTGAGAAACAGAGAAGAATTGAAGTTTGGACCTACACTTCCTCTCCCCATGTGAAAACTTCCTACAGGGTATATGTAACAGCTCCTGTGAGTGGTGGAGAAGAGAGTGCATAGAAGACAAAAGGACTGGGATAGGTAGAGAAAGACCAGCATCTCTCTTAGGTGTACAGGATCCCAAAATACTATACAGTAACCATTGAATGACTACAGCTGTGCAGCATATAGACATAAATATACATAGTGATATCTAGTGGTAAAACTTATACATAACTTCATCACCACTTAGTACAAGTACAAGGCTTTTGCCAGGGGTGTTCAAAACAGAAACACTCGTGGAGGGACACCACATATTTACCTCATTCTGTCAGGTTGTATGTCTCTCCTGTCTATGTGAAGGAGAAGCTTTCTGAGTAAGGATTCTGGTTCTAGTCCTGCATTTATGCTTTTTAGAGCCAAGCAATTTTTTTTTTTTTTTTTTTTTTTGGGGGGGGGGGGGGGGAACACATGTCAGCATCAACAGGAGGAAAGAAGGAAGAAATGATACTGCCAAGTGCCACTAGAAACAAAAATAGTGTGATGCTATTTAGATAATGGAAACTGCTATTTGACCCAGGCGGGGGGACCACAAAGGGGGATGAAAGGTGAGGGAGGGGAATGAAGTACTGTTGAGAGGCACTGTGTAGGAGGATTAGGAGGGGCACTATCATGTACAGCAGCCGCTGTACTAGAGGGAGGAGTTTCTGCTGGCACATGTTGCCAGAAGGCCTTGGCGCCAGCAGCACCTTAGTGGAGTGCACACCTCTGGCTGTAGAGGCACACACAGCCATAGACACCCACCAATCACCAATCAGTCCGGCAACCCACTTACCTTTTTCCTTTTTTTCCACCAGCGGGAACTGGGATTAAGCATGTGCCACCCACTGCAGGTGCATGAATCGCGGGAATGCTGGGTTTGCAGACAGAGCTGACTAGGGAAGCAAGTCAGGTTATCCCCTTCTGCCTGATCCTTTCTCACACCATCCTGTGTTCTATAGAGTTATCCGGCATTTTCTAGGGACCTGTCAGGAATGTGACTTTGCACTCCTCGGTCCATGCTGGGCGACCGAGGAAGCGCTGAGCCTCTGGTTGTTTTTTGTTTGCAGTTCTGTCTGAATGCTGTTTTAGTTTCCCAGCCACACCCACATTGCCTTTTACACTCTGGAAGTGCAGGGGTTACTCCTTATAAGACCTGTCCAGCTGAGCTGGGTGCTGGGATCAGGGCTGATCCAATCAAGTGCTGGACCCAGTCCCTGATTCCAGATAAAAAAGCAGCAGGCTCTTCATTTCCCTGCTGGCTATTGAGTGTTACTCAGCTAAGTGCTTCATCTCTCCTGGTTCTGTTACTTCTGTTGCCTGACCTATTGCTTGATCTTCCAACCTGCTTTGTCTGCTGTCTGCCCTGACCTCCTTGCCTGTCTCTGACTCTTCTTCTGCCTTACGTTTTTGTACCTCTCTGACCGCCGTTGCTGACCCGGACCATAGACTTTGGTCCCGCAGGCTCCTGAACCCCCAGTGCAGCTCCCTGAGAAATTTAAGGGGGGGTGCAGATTATTTTTTCGGCTACGTCCCCGCTCCTCCGGAGATGAGACCCAGAGGGTGGGCATTATTATATCCCTCCTGCAGGGCCCACCCCAAGAATGGGCATTCTCACTACCTTCTGACTCCCCTGATTTAATGACCGTTGACAGATTTTTTTCAGCCTTGGGCCTTCTGTATGATGACCCAGACCGAGCAGCAGAGGCAGAGCGCCAATTGATGACACTCAGACAGGGTAAGAGACCAGTGGAAGAATACTGTGCTGACTTTAGGCAGTGGTGTGTACCCTCTGCTTGGAATGACCCAGCTCTGCGTTTCCAGTTTCGTGCAGGCTTGTCTGACCAACTGAAGGACTTGTTAGTAGCCTATCCTAATCCTGAGACTCTGGAGGAAACTATGACCTTAGCCATACGGGTAGATAGGCGTATGCGGGAGAGACGAAAAGAGAGAGAGATGTCTAAATTCCCTTCTGGTTCATGTCCTTTGACCTTACCTCCTAAACCTTCTTCTTCCTCTCCTGTCTCCCCTCCGCAAGATGAACCTATGCAGATCGGCTCAACTGACGCCAAGGCCAGACGTGCATATCGCCTCCAGAACCATCTGTGTCTCTACTGTGGCAAAGCGGGGCATCAAGTACGACAATGTACCGCTAGACCTGGTTCACCGCCGGAAAACTTCAGCGCCTGAATGATTATCGAGGGGGTCATTCAGGTGCACAGGTAACCTTCGACAAGAAAAAGAAGTTGTTGCCTATTTCTTTGACTTTGGGAGATAAATCTATCTCCGGATATGCCCAGGTTGACTCTGGGGCTCCTGCTAACTTTATTAATACTGCTTTCTGGTCTGGTCTAAGGGCATGTCCGCTTCAGCTTAAATGTCCGTTGAATGTGACTGGAGCGGACTCTGCCCCTTTTGCTCAGGGTAATATAAGCTACATCACCCCCCATCTTGAGGTAAAGGTGGGATCAGTTCATTTTGAAAAGCTTGACTTTTTGCTTATGGAAAATTTGTCTGCTGAAATTATTCTGGGGTTACCCTGGTTGGACTAGCATAACCCCGTGTTTGACTGGCCCAACAGGGAACTGGTTCGATGGGGACCAGAGTGTGCTTCTCATTGTATTTCTTTGTCGCTTGCTGAATGTTCTTCTGATGATGGGGAGATTCCGGAGTTTCTGCTTGATTATGCTGATGTGTTTGATGAGAGATCGGTGGATGGATTACCTCCCCATCGTCCCTATGATTGCACTATTGACTTGATACCAAGGTCTAAGTACCCTAAGGGTAGAATATTTAATTTGTCCTGTCCGGAAAGAGAGGCTATGCGAGATTATATCAAGGATAGCTTGCGTAAAGGTCACATCTGTCCCATCTGTCTGGTGGTGGTGGCCACATTGCAACCCGATCTGGCAGCTCGGATTGCGGAATCTCAGTCTCTGGCTCCCCGCAACACTCCTGAGTCCAAACTGTTTGTTCCTCCAAACCTTTGCCTTAAGGTTTTGGAGGAGATTCATAATTCTGTGTTGGCTGGTCACCCGGGAATTGCAGGTACTAAGTACTTACTCTCACGACATTATTGGTGGCCTTCATGGGCAAGAGTTGTCAAATCATTTGTCGACGCCTGTGAAACTTGCGCCAGATGCAAGGTTCTGCGTAGACTACCTGAAGGTCTCCTCCATCCCCTTCCGGTGCCTACCAGACCTTGGACCAGTGGCGGATTAAAAGTACCCTGGGCCCCGGGCTGTCCACCCAACCTGGGCCCCCCCCCCAGTCAATTTGCCCACATTATAATCCACTACTGCCCCCCCAATGCTGTCCCCAATAAACACTGCCTGCTTCCCCTCCCTGCTGGCCCCAATAAACATAATGTTCGGTCCCTTGCTGCTACCCCCAGTAAGCATTGCCCACCCCACCTCCACTGCCCCCAATAAACATATTGCCACTTGTTCCCCCGCTGTTGCCCCCAATAAACATATTGCCACCTCACCTGATCCCCTGATGTTGCCCTCCCCCCCCCCCCAAGGTCACAGCAGCACAGAGGATGTCAGGAGAGGAGGGTGCTGATCTTATAGGGGAGGTCGCAGGTTCCCACAGCACAGAGGATGTCAGGAGAGGAGGGTGCTGATCTTATAGGAGAGGTCACAGCAGCACAGATGATGTCAGGAGTGGAAGGTGCTGGTCTATAGGGGAGGTCACAGCAGCACAGAGGATGTCAGGAGAGGAGGGTGCTGATCTATAGGGGAGGTCCCAGCAGCACAGAGGATGTCAGGAGAAGAGGGTGCTGATCTATAGGGGAGGTACCAGCAGCACAGAGGATGTCAGGAGAGGAGGCTGCTAATCCTATAGGAGATGGTCCCACTTTATAGATGGTCCCCCTCTTTCCACCCCTTATAGATGGTCCCCCTCTTTCCCCCTCTATAGATTGTCCCCCTCTTTCCCCCCTTATAGATGGTCCCTCTATAGATGGTCCCCCTCTTTCCCCCCTTATAGATGGTCTTCCTCTCCCCCCCTTATAGATGGTCCCCCTCTTTCCCCCTCTATAGATGGTCCCCCCCCTTCCCCCCCTCTATAGATGGTCCCCCTCTTTCCCCCCTTATAGATGGTCCCTCTTTCCCCCTCTATAGATGGCCCCCCCCTCTATAGATGGTCCCCCTTTTTCCCCCCTTATAGGTGATTCCCCCTCTGGCCCCCCTTATAGATGGTCCCCCTCTTTCCCCCCTTACAGATGGTCCCCCTCTTTCCCCCCTTACAGATGGTCCCCCTCTGCCCCCCCCCTTTTAGATGGTCCCCCTCTGCCCCCCCTTATAGATGGTCCCCCTCTTTCCCCCCCTTATAGGTGGTCCCCCTCTTTCCCCCCTTTATAGATGGTCCCTCCCAGTCAGTAAATAACACAAAAATAACAAAATACAACTCACCTGCTGTCCGTTCCCCCGTCGATCTTCTCTCCTTCTGCAGTCTCCGGCTGAGCGCGGCTGCCGGTGGTGTCCCGTCCTCTCCCCAGCAGCGCGCGCATCACACAGCTCCTAGTGCCGCCTGGGCCCTGACTTCCGGTACAGAGAGTGTCAGTACCGGAAGTCAGGGCACTAGGCGTACAGGGAGCTGTGTGATGCGCGCGCTGCCGGGGAGAGGACGGGACACCCCCGGCAGCCGCGCTCAGCCGGAGACTCTTGTGACCGCAAGTGAAACAATGCTTGCGGTCACAAGAGTGCAGTGGCGGGGGGAAGGGGGCCTCCCGGGCGGCATTATAATGTGGGCGGCGTGGCATGGGCCCCCCCGGAGCCTCGGGCCCGGGCGGCCGCCCAAATCGCCCACATTATAATCCGCCACTGCCTTGGACTCCTATTTCTATGGATTTTATTACCGATTTGCCACCCTCTAAGGGTAAAACAGTCATTTGGGTGGTTGTTGACAGATTTCCTAAGATGTGTCACCTTATTCCCCTGCGTAAGCTCCCTAATGCTCGTACCTTGGCTACATTGTTCATAAACCATATCTTACGTTTGCATGGTGTTCCAGAAAATGTAGTTTCTGACAGGGGGGAACAATTTGTTTCCAGATTTTGGAGAGAATTTTGTGGTCGGCTGGTTATCTCATTATCCTTTTTCGTCGGCTTTTCACCCACAATCTAATGGCCAGACAGAAAGGGTGAACCAATCTCTGGAACAATTTTTGAGGTGTTTTGTTGCAGGGAGCCAAGATAAATGGAGAGAGTTTCTATCCTTAGCGGAATTCGCTCTAAATAATCGTGAAAATCAGTCACTCAAGATGTCGCCATTTTATTGTAATTATGGCTTTAATCCCAGATATTCTTCTGTACATGCGTCAGAGTCCGTAAACCCTTCAGCCGAAGGTATTTATTCTAAACTGTGCACAGTTTGGGCCCAAGCTCTTCAGAGCTTGGTCAAAGCCCAAGAGACAGCTAAGAAACAGGCGAACAAAAGACGCATATCTGGCCCAAATTACGGGATAGGAGAAAAGGTATGGCTCTCAACTAAGAACTTGAAATTGAAGGTTCCCTCTGGTAAACTAGCACCAAGTACATTGGTCCGTACGTTATCACAGAGATCATTAATCCTGTTTCATTCAGATTACGATTACCTGGGTCTATGAGAATTCACAATGTATTCAATAAGTCTCTTCTCAAACAATATGTTAATCCTGTGCTTCCTTCAGTCCTCCCTGCTCCTCTGGTCATCCAGGGGGAGCTGGAGTTTGAAGTGGACAGGATATTGGACTCTCATCAAATTCAAAATTCCGTCCAATATCTTGTCCAGTGGAAGGGATATGGTCCTGAAGAAAATATGTGAGTTGCCAGTAAGGATATACATGCCCCACGTCTTATCCGGAAGTTTCATGACCATAAACCCTCTAAACCGGGTCCTTTAAATAAGGGTCCTGAGGCCCCTCATAAGAGGAGGGGTACTGTCAGGAATGTGACTTTGCGCTCCTCAGTCCATGCAGGGCGACCGAGGAAGCGCTGAGCCTCTGGTTGTTTTTTGTTTGCAGTTCTGTCTGAATGCTGTCTTAGTTTCCCAGCCACACCCGCATTGCCTTTTACACTCTGGCAGTGCAGGGGTTACTCCTTATAAGACCTGTCCAGCTGAGCTGGGTGCTGGGATCAGGGCTGATCCAATCAAGTGCTGGACCCAGTCCCTGATTCCAGATAAAAAAGCAGCAGGCTCTTCATTTCCCTGCTGGCTATTGAGTGTTACTCAGCTAAGCGCTTCATCTCTCCTGGTTCTGTTACTTCTGTTGCCTGACCTATTGCTTGATCTTCCAACCTGCTTTGTCTGCTGCCTGCCCGGACCTCCTTGCCTGTCTCTGACTCTTCTTCTGCCTTACGTTTTTGTACCTCTCTGACCGCCGTTGCTGACCCGGACCATAGACTTTGCATTATTGTGTTTGTTTCGTCTGTCTTGTTTTGTGTATCACCTGGTGTAGGACAGGGACTGACACCGTGGTTGTCCACGGCCGTTTAGGGCCGTTGAAGCAAGTAGGTAGGGTCAGAAGGTGGGTTCTAGTGGTTAGGGCTCACTGTCTCGTTCTGTTCCCTACCTACGTCTGGCGCATTTGTGACAGGACCTATAGCATCATCTCAACCAAAGGGCAGCCAATGGAATTGAGGAGTTCATGAGGCACAATAGCAACTAGTGCACGACTAACATGCACCTCTTTCTGTAGCATGGCCCTCACAGTAGCAGTGTCTTTCACAAATAGTAGCAAGAGCTGCTATTTTCCTTTTGCTGCCCTGAGGAGACTAGCCAAGTACCCTTCCAGCCAAGGTACTTTTTCCTACAAACTTGGAAGTCACATGAACCAACCTAGACCTCCAATTTAATAGCAGCTGCACACAGAGGAGGCACTGCCTCTGCTGCGCCACATTTGACATCTTTTTGTGCTTTCATTACTTCAAACTACAAACAAACCCAGTGTAGTCTGATTCTGCAATTAGACTGTCTTCTTTGTCCCCTACTAAGGCCACATATACACATTTCATAGGCTGTCCGTAATTGCAGGCCTGCAGGTATGGGCAGCACTATGGATCCATTTAAATGGCCCTGTTTATGCGTTCTGTATGTTTTACAGATCTGTTCTCAATAATCTGTGGATCATTGTTCTCTATTGAACAGGTCTGTGCATTGCCGGATGTATGAATGCAGCCTATGGATGCACTTCAATAGACCATCCATGGGTACGGGTCCACGACTACAGACAGCCTACAGAATGTGTATTGCTAGAAAACATTTAGTAAAGTGTAGGGGACTGATGAAATGGTGTACAGTGGTACCTTTGTTTAAGAGTAACTTGGTTTAAGAGTGTTTTGGTTTAAGAGCTCACAGGTTTTCAAAATTGTGAATTGGTTTACAAGCTCCCTGTACTGGGTGGGAGGGGGAGTGGGGGAGGGGCATGGTCTGCATAGTGTGGTCTACAGCACTGTACTCTGACTCTGTCTCCCTCACCTTCCAAATCATAGCAGATCCACTTCAGGCTGGGGCTTGCATCAGGGGACAGGACTGTGGAGGTAATCTCGCCATAGCTGTAACCCCTCTCCTCCCTAAAAGAGAGTGCTGCTATACTGTGCTCACATCTGTCCTGCTCATTCCTTCATGCTCCCTGCAGTCTCTGTCAGTCCTGATTGGTCAATGCTAAACTCACCCCCTTCCCCATTGCTGTCATGTGACTACACAGACCTCTGACAGCAGACCTGCTTCTCTATTCTAGCCTGTTGTACTAAGCTACTGCATTATAGGGATCTGCAGTTCCATCCTGTATCACCACTGTATATGCTTTCTCGTAGTGTAGCAAGTGGAAACACACATTTGTACTGGAGCAGTATACACATTGGCTGGGTATTAGTGGTCTACTTGCAAGGCTGCTATATATTGTTTTTGATATTTGCAGGGCTCGTCAAATTGAATATTTTTGCAAATGCATCCATTTAGCAAACTAACCTCCATCTCTTGATATGCTGCTCTTTCCCACCAATTGTTGACAGCCTGTTGTCTACCTACCGCCACTCTGCTCTAAAAGCAGTGGTTCAGCTGGTGTGTATATATAGCTATAATGTAGATGTGTAGAGATATTCTTACACATAGCCCTGTCCCAATTGTCCTGCCGGATTCATTAAAGGAGAAGTTCGGCCCAAACTATTTTTTAATATGTTATTACTTATGGAAAGTAAGACAAATTTGTAATGTACATTAATTATGGAAAATGCACATATAGGGCTATTTCCCTTAATTTAGTACATCATGGACTTTTCAAATTCTCTGAAATACTGTGACGTCACGAATCAGGGTGTAATTCCAATGGAGTGTCCAGCAGGGGGCGCACTATATATAGAAGTCAATGAGTACCAAATAGTGAGCCCCTGTTGGACACTCTATGGAATCAATTGATGTGTATGTAAATGTAATATACAGTATGTTTTTGATTGAATACGTTTACAGAATACTTTGGGGAGCAAGTGTCCTTGCTCCCCAAAGTATTCCAAAATGTATTTAATCAGTACATTTGGAGGGCACTGAGCAGGGAGGGAGAGAGGTGCCTATACATCTACCTCCCCCCTCCTTCCCTGCTCGGTGCTGGACATATATACACAGTACTACCTGTCCTATCCCCATTATGCCGCTGCCGCACAGCTGCTCATCACAAGGGCCCCCTCCTCTACTCCCCCTCCTTCCACCTTCCAATTTCTAACTATCCCGCCACTCACCGCCGCCGGCTGCTGTTCTCTGCATAAATGTATTCAATCAAAAACATACTGTATATTACATTTACATACACATCAATTGATTCAATAGAGTGTCCAGCAGGGGCGCACTATATATAGAAGTCAATGGTACTCATTAACTTCTATATATAGTGCGGCCCCTGCTGGACACTCCATTGGAATTACACCCTGGTTCGTGACGTCACCATATTTCAGAGAATTTGAAGATTCAATGAGCTACTAAATTAAGGAAAATAGCCCTTTATGTGCATTTCCCATAATTAATATACATTAGAAATTTGTCTAACTTTCCATAAGTAATAACATATTAAAAAATAGTTTTGGCTGGATTTGTCCTTTAAGAGGTGCAGGAATCTGGCCTCCGGAGCAGGTGTAATTCCTGGTAAATCTGGCGCAGGAGGAGGCCACGCCTCCTCCCTAACTTGCCACGCCGCTCTACCTGCCCTTTGGGTAAGCGGGGGATATGGCGTACGCCAGGAAGAAGGGGTGATTCTGCGTCTTGTCCCTGGCATATCCTTCAGCTACATACATGAAACATCCCCTCCATAGTTTCTATATACTGTCTAATACATATATAAATATGTACACTTTAGCTATATATACTGTATATATACACTAGCCAGGCCACTGTTTTTCTTTTAGAATAGAGTGGTTGTTGGTAACCTGAACATGATATGTCAACATTGGTAGGGAAAGAGCAGACATATCAGGACATTGCTAAATGAATGTATTTGCAAAAAAAAAAAACTAAGTCTTACAAGTTTAACTATATTAGTTGAGATGGGAATACCCCTTTACAATTAGTTTGCACTCTTGTTATACTATAAGTGAAGTATGTTGCACCTTGCGGGGGTGCACAATGAGGGAAATAAATAAAACACTACGTTATCCAAAATCTAGTGCAATTACACTTTTTAGACACCTGTTCACCTTGTGCAATAGTGTGCAAAGTGGTAACGGCTTAAAGTGATACTGTCCCCCCCCTTACACTATGTGCGATTCTCTGCACCATTGCTGTAGTTTGAATACACTGTTATCGGCCACACATTTCCTATTTACACAGATGTGCGGCTGATAGCAATGATCTTACCAACTGCAAAAAAAGACTGTTGCTTGTTCGCTGGCTCTTTTACATGGGTCAGTAAACAAGCCAAACAGCTAAGTTTTAAACAGAGAGGTATGTCACTACTAGAGATGAGCGAATACGATTCGATCGAGATGATATTCGATCAAATATTGCGGTATTCAAAAGACTTGAATTCAATTAAGTAGTGTGGCGAATACATGGGAAATATTCGAAAGCCCTCCCATCGCAGTTGGCGCTTTTTTAAAAATCCAATCACCATAAAGGGAGGCCGTGAGGGACCCTGGGAGTACGCACGCAGCTCCCGCCTCTTGACCGCAGATGCGCTTTCAGCCTAGTCAGGGTGAGATCTTGCAGCAGGGAGAGAGATTTTAGTAGTGTTTTGGTCAGGCAGGCTTACTACAGAACCCAAAAGTCCTTTTCAGGGCTAATATCCAGCGAAAAAGTCATCTCTGAATCAAAAGCCCTTCCCAGTGATAAGAAAGCATCAGCATCAACATCAGCATCAACAGCATCAGCAGGTGTATTTATTCCAGTACCCTGTGTGTACAAGTGACTTATAGTGACCCGTTTTAACACCACTAAGCTGGGCATATATACAAGTGACTCATAGTGTGGCACGTGATACACATTGTGATACATATTGTTCCAATAGCCCAGTAAAGGCACATCATACATACTGTTCCAGTAACATTCGTACAGGATTACACGAGATACGCGCGAATAACATGACGCTCTTCGGACACACATTGGAATCATGTATGTAACACTGCGCAAAAAATACGAACGAAATGTGTGAACATTGCCATAAACGTTCGTAAAGCATTTGCAAATATTTTTCCTTCGCAACTGCGGAGAGTGGCATTATACTGTGATTTTGGGGTGTTGGGTGCACCCAGGCATGCTCCCCCTAATGTCCCAGCGCCATTCTGGAGGTGTTGGCATCGTTTAGGAAGGTTTCATGGGAGGCTTGGGGACCTTCAAGTGGTCGAATTTGGATTCCCAAGTGCCGTGAATTTTTTTCCCCATAGACTATAATGGGATTGAATATTCGTTCGAATAGTCGAATCTCAGTGCCTATTCGATTCAAATTCTCGAAAGTCGAATATTTCACTACTCGCTCATCTCTAGTCACTACATACAGTAAATGCACTTTTCCTCTTTCAGTAGCAGTCTGTTACGTCTGCAGAAAGTTCCTTCTTCAGCAAGTTATATAATCCCATAATTGAAAGTTATTTCCATCATCTTGAACACTTTATTGATAAAATTGAAGATTAAATAATCATTTTTCAGTATTTATTAAACATTTTGTGCAAATCAATGCCAAAGTGCCATTATATATTAATTTAATTTGACAATTTTTTTTTATTAGAATAGTATACAGTATGGCGATGTAGTAAAGTAGAGCACATCAACCCCGTGTAATAGACAGAGTGTGGACCTGCTGTGCTGCTCAACTGGTTTAGCTTTGGGCCATACTAGGTCACTCCACAAGTTTGGTCCCGGTGTGAGCAGCAGCGGATTCCCAAGGAGTCCAGCAGTACCAGGGAGGAGACAGATATCGTAGTAAGATGAAGGCAAAGGGTCAGGCCAGGCAGTTTCATAGGCAGATCGGACAATCAGCAACAGGAGAGGCACACGGTACATACAGGGGGCAGGCAGGAAGTGTAATCCGGAGAACAGGCACAGATCAGTTTACACAGAGAATCAACAGGATCAAAGAGATGCGCCTTCGCTTAGAATGCACAAATGCAACAACGCTCAAGCAGAGAAGAGCAGGTCAAGATAGTTTAAATAGGTGCAGGTGGCTGTGGATTAGCAGAAGGCACCAGAAGGCAGAGAAAAACTTTATAAATCATTATTATAAATCCAGAGCGTTTGGCCACATGCTCACCCTAGTGGCCAGAGGTGTCATTGCAGCAGGGACTAGAAGGAAGAACAAGATGCCATAAGACAATAGAGCGAGCAAATCCAGCGATATCAACATGGAGCCCATCAGGATCAGCATCAGCAAAGCAGAGGAGCAGACAGGAGCAGCACGGATTGCTGCCAGGAGTCTCCCAGCAGCCTAACACCCAATTGTAGTGTGTGAATTTTTATGCCCAGAAAGAATACACCATTTCCTGCAGGACATACAGCGGCTTATAATTATGTGAAGACCTCTATAGAGATCCCAGAAAAGACACCTCAGATTCCTCTTCCCCTCAAGCCTTTACGTTGTTTCAGTGAAACATTGAGACACCACAGCTACACCCCCCTCCTGCCCCCCCTCATAGTATTTTAGTATTTAAATGTACATAGTAAATAAACTCTTTAAAGATACACTTGTTCTACTGATCTATAAAAGATAAAAAGGAAAGATCTTGATAGACTTTTCTTCTACATTTGTTCAGGTATCAACCTGCAGCTCACAAAGCTCACTCACATACTCCTCATTGTCAGGGTCATATTTCAGGGCTTGTTCATAGCAATCAATTGCTTTATCTCTTTCTCCACTAACCTTGTGGATAAAGCCAAACAAAGCTAAAGCCTCAGCATCATGACTATTGTTCGTAAACATTTTTGAAGCAATTCTTTTTAGAGCCTCTACACTGAATTCTCTCTCAATCTGAAGTATATTAATCTGCAGACTCATTTTATAGTACTTGATGGCTTCAGATTCAGATCTCATGCTGAATTCCTTGAAACGTCCATAACTGCAATAGATTTGCTGCTTTTCCTCATCTGTAAGATTGGCGAGTGCCAAAATGGCTTGAAATGTATCCTCTGCTTTCTGATATTTCTTAACTTCGCAATATAGTTTTGCCAAGTCTTTATATGCATAGACAGCTGTTTTCTTATACTCCAGCACTTTCTCTAAATGAAAGATGGCCTTTTGGCTGAGGTCACTTGATTCTCTGTCTGTTTGTGTGTTACGCCACTTTCCAGACTCCTATTTCTTAGTTAAATACTTTTTCCTGTAACATAATCCTATTTGGTAATGTAGAAATCCAGAAGTTGGGGTGAGATTTATGGCAGTTTCTAGGACTCGCAAGGCTTCATCCACCATCCCAGCTCTCCTGTAAAACTTTGCTACATACCGAAGCACATATGGAGAGCTTGGGGCCTGTTCTAATGCTTCTTCAATATATGTTTTTCCTTCATCACTTCTATTAAGATCTAGAAGCTTCAAAGCAAGAAGCGCCTTCACCACGGCATCATTTGGATTCTTCTCTACTGCCCGTTCCAGTAGCTCTATGGATCTGCATTCTGAAGCTGGACATTGTCTGCCATTAAAACCTTCCAGTCTATAGACCGCAGTTGCGTATCCGGAGTTCCACTCAGGATCTTCTGGCTCTAGCTCCAAAGCCTTCTCAAAGCATTGTTTTGCTTCTTCATAATGGTCTGCAGAAAATGTTAGCAGTGCCCAGGCCTTTTCCCCATAGATTTCAGCTCGGTCTGATGTGTCTTTCAGTTCTTTATGAATCTGCTCTACTTTATCTATATATTTTTGAGACTCTTCATACTGGTTAAAGTAGTAGAACACCCAAGCATAATTTCCATATGTCACCAAATATCTGTGATCAGTCCCATCTGGATAGTTCTCTTTAATCATTTCTTCTGCTTTCTCCAAAATGGCAATTGCTTTTGGGTAGTCACCTTTCAGATGCATCATATAGGCCAGTAGATTGTACACCATGTATTTGTTCTTGGTGACAAGAAAAGTCACCTGATCATTCAATCTGTCTTCTAATTCAGTGTGCTTCACAAGCAGTTCCCATGTAAAGTGACATTTAAGTTGAAGTAAATGAGTCTTCAATGCTTCCTCTGATATCCCACTGTGAGAGAAGATATTAGAAGAGATTGCTGTTACTAATTAAAAAACAATTGATAACATATACACATAAACATGTATTCTATATTGTATATGTTTCTTGAATGTGCTAGTATCTAGCTAGAATATTCTCTGCATGCCTTGTAGCCTGTATATAACAAAATAACTTTGATCTTGATTAGAGATGAGCGAAGCAGCTGAAAATTTGTTTTGCGAGGTTTGCAAGTTTTGGTTTCGATTCGAAAATATTAGCGCATCAAATGCAAACAAATCTCATTAAAACAGCCAAACTATAATAAGTACAATAGTGGGAATATTACAGAGTAGCATCTGTAACAACAGATGTTGTTGTTACAGTGTCAAGAATTGGAAAATGACAACTTTAAAAAAAATGTCAATCAGCCAGTCAATCATTCAGTTCCCGCCATGGACAGCAGTGGACCTTGTTGGAACAGCGACATAAAATATATACATTTTCTAATTAATTATTTAACACATTTCAATTCCTCTTTAAGAACCCTTTTACCACCCCCCTATGTGGCACTCTTTGTATCCAGTAGCGGTCTTTGGCACCAAGCACCCTAAGCGATCGCTTGGGGCCCCCAACATCCAGGGGGGCCCCCATGCCCCGCTCTTGTGCTCAAGACCGCGGGACCGCGGGCCGCTGCCCCGCTCGCTGCTGCCATCTGAACTGTAACTATGAGCACTCGTAATGAGCGCTCATAGTTACATGCAGCAGCACTGACAGGGCGGGAGACATTGGCTCCCTTCCTGTCAGTCACTCTTGTGGCTGCAGGAAGGGTTTTTCCCTGCGGTCACAAGTGGCAGCTTTGTCCTTGTAGTGCCGGCGCTCCAGTGACATCACTGGAGCATCGGCGCCAGGACAAGGGGAGTGCGGCCTCTTGTGATCGCAGGGAAAACCCTTCCTGAGGCCACAAGAGTGAAGAGAAGAGGAGACGCCCGGACCCAGGTGAGTATAAGTGTTTGTTTTATTGTGTTATATACTATATGGGAGGGGGAGCACACAGGGGTCTATATAAATGGGGGGAGCACAGAGGGGGGCTATATAACAGGGAAAGCACAGAGGGGGGCTATAGACTACTGGGGCTTTACAGGGGGGTCTATATACTACTGGGGGCAACACACAGGGGGTCTATATACTACTTGGGGCAGCAGAATGGGTTCTATATACAACTTGGAGAGCACACAGGAGGTCTATATCCAAGTGGGGTAGCACACAGTGGGGCTATATACTACTGGAAGAGCACACACGGGTCTATATACTACTGGTGGGGCACACAGGGGGTCTATATACTACTGGGGGAACATACAGGGGGTCTATATACTACTTGTGAGGCACACAGGTTGTCTATATATAACTGGGGGAGCACACAGGTGGTCTATATATAACTGGGGCAGCACACAAGGGGTCTATATAATACTGGTGGGGCACACAGGGAGTCTATATACTACTGGGGGAACCACACAGGGGGTTTATATACTACTGGAGGAGCACACAGGGGTCTATATGCAAGTGGGGGAGCACACAGGAGGTCTATATCCAAGTGGGGGCGCACGCAGGGGGGCTAAATACCCCTGAGGGAGCACACAGGGGGCCTATATACTAGTGGGGGAGCACACAGGGGGTCTATATACAACTGGGGCAGCAAACAGAAGGTTTATATACTTCTGGGGGAGCACACAGGGGGGGGGGCTATATATAACTGGGGGAACACACAGGGGTCTATATACTACTAGGGGAAGAAAACAAGGGGTATATACTACTGGGGGCAGGACACGAGGGGTATATACTATGGGGGGCAGCACACAAGGAGTATATATTACTGGCGGTAGCGCACAAGGGGTATATACTACTGGGGGCAACACAGAGTGGTCTATTGTTTTGGAACACGTGTCGAGGGGGGCCCCAGAAATGCCAAGACCGTCACTGTTTGTATCCTGTTAGTTTAAGTTGCACTAGTAGAAGTGCCAATTTAATTTCGATTTCAATGTATTTCAGTTAGATTTTAATGTAGACGTAGAGTGACCCAGCGTGAGCTGCAGTCTGGTAACAGATCAACTGACGGGCAATCCCAAAGGCTTGGATAAAGGTTGCAAGTCAGACCCATTGGTCAGGCGAATACTAGCCAGGCTGGTTTTGTGGAAAAGTCAGTAGTCGATTCTGGAGCCAGCATTCATCAGAAGAGTCCTCACGTAGTAGTGCCAACATCATTCACTTGCCTGTATCTCTTTAAGAAAAGTCACCGTAAAAATATTTTCCCACCATAAGTACTTATTATACATTTTATAATACATTTTTTTTTAAAAAATATCAAGTAGTATTCCTCCTTTACATCCCCAATAATACAATAATCCACTAGGAAATACACATAGTCAATTTGCATACTTTTAAAGAAACACATCTTCAGATTAACTGCCCTTGGTGTAGACCAATTAAACTATTTGCAGCACAGACATATATTATCCACCGCATCTTAAAGTGACACTGTCACCCCCTTTTTGCATTTTGACTTCTCTCCACAGGTGTAAAGGGTAAATGTTACAGCTTTCATTATTTATTTTATATTATTCGTCATGGTGCTTGTTCTGGTAAAAAGTGGTTTTTATTATCTGTGGATTGGTATATGTGGGCAGGGCTTCACAGGCTAAGCCCCACTTAGCCCCGCCCCCATCAGTGACATCCTCGTCGCAAGGCCCCGCCCCTCAGCAGCCTTTGGAAGGACCATAAAGATCTAGGCCCCACCCCCCAGATTGACCAACACCAATGGCCGCTAAGGGGGCGGGGCATATGCAGTGATGATTTCACGGATGGGGGCGGGATGATGTGGCGCATTAGAGACTAAGCCACACCCCTTTGGGGGCAGTAACAAGCGATAAAAGTACACTTTTCACAAGAACAAGCACCATGATTAATAATCTGAAATAAGGTATGGAGACAGCTAAATTAGTCATTTAAACATTTTTAATGATGTAAAAATGACAAAATGGGGTGACAGTGTCCCTTTAATGCCTCCACAAAGTGCACCATGCAACCCATACCCCAAAAACAGTATTATCCAGGCACAAATCCCCATGACTATGTTTCTCATAGGGGGCATTTTCCTGCTTGTTACCATGGTTTTTTAGTCACTGGTACTTGTAACAAGGAATAGTAGCAGTCATGTTCCATTTTTATGGACACACATGGTGACTGGCTATTAAATGTTCTTGAAGTTTTTACAATATCACCAAGACAGTTGGATATTGCCCAATGGTTTAACAAAGGGTACTTATTGTTTACATTTTTAATAGCCATTGTGGTTTCTTGAATGGTATAAACCTATAGAAATGTTTCATCTTGCAAATATATATTGCAAAGGATGATGTCCTCTAACTGTGATATAACAACCTTCTAAAGCTACTACCAGCAGTAATTTGTTGCTGAAAGGAATGTTATCTTGCGTAATTTAGTGTGAATTCACACCTGAATAGTTGATGGAGCGAAATAAATTAAAGGGAGTTTAAGTTATAATGGGTTATAATGCCACTACTGGTGCTTTAATAGATAGGACAGGCCACAGATTTAACCAAATTAGGGGGGAGGGGGTCCACTGGGAATGGAAGGGGTTGCATTTTTTTAATGGTTTGAATGGACACTGAATTCACAGCACCCATTGACTGATAATAGGAATTTTGTACGCAACACCCAGTGACATAGTATAATGCCCAGCTAGCATCCATTGAGTTGGTATAATGCCCAGCCAGCACCCATTAACTTGGCATAATGCCCAGCCAGTGTGGTGTCCTACCAAAGGTGTTACTGCTATGTACATCCTTGGCAAACGCCTTTACTTATTGCACTTGTGTATAGATGAAGGAAGTACTAAGATTTCGCCACAAGATGTTGCTATGATAGATTTGTATGTTCAGATGCTGCACAGGTGAAGTGTGTAAAGGGTTATTGTTTCTTTGTGTGTCACATGGGTCTGCGAACCAACAGGAATCTGTTCTTCTCTCCTATCACCTTTCTCTTTACTTCTTCTGTTTGCGCTGTTCACCCACTCACAGCGCACTTTAGATGCCCTGGGAGGAAGGAAGTCACGTGGGAGACAGAAAGAGTCGGTAAGGCTTAGCTAGAGCCCCGTATGGGTAGGAAGCAAGACAAGTCACAGCTAACAGTTTTTTCCTCAGCTATGCTACACCACTGTCAGGAATCGGGCCGTGCGTTCGGCTCAGCGTCCATAACAACCAGAATGCTTATGTTTTTTACATACTCTGCTCTGCTGCTCCTGGTTGTAGCAGTGTTCAAGTGTTGCACTCCACCTGCTGATCAGCACTAGGTGTTTGCAATCACAGTGATTTGATTGACAGCTGACTCACCCAGTTAGCTGTCAGTATCTGGGTTGGGCTGGGACTTCTAATCCTACTTCTAAGTCTTTCACTTGATCTCAAGTTCTCTGCCTGTGATAGCGCCTTGTGCCTTGACCTAGCATCTCCTGATTGTGTTTGTTTAGTGATTCTGACCTTTGGATTTTGTGACCTCGACCTCGCTTTTTAGATTCTGATTTTGTACCTTTGCTGCCCGTTTGTTGCTGATCCTGACCACTGACTATTCTATTATTGTGTGAGTTTGTCTGGTCCTTGTTTTGTTTTACACTTATTACAGTCCGCAGTAGCCTTAGTACTGTTGTGGCAAGTAGGTAGAGCCAGCTGGGGCAAGTGCCAGTTACAGAGCTGCACTCGTCTGTTGTCTTCTCAGACCCCTACCTGACAACCACACTATGCAGTGTTAAAACCCCTCAGGAGAGGATAAGTCAGAGACAACCTCAACAGTGCAGGACAGTATGCACTAAAGCCAAAGAGCTAAGAACTGATCTAGATAGAGCAAAGTTGCGCAAAGCCTAGGAACTCTATATTGCAGCGTGGTTGTCAGCAGGAAATCCTCAGCATTCCGCTCATTCCAAGTAACAAGGTCTGGGGCTTGTGTTACCCTCTAGGAAGGTTCAGCCGAGTCTAGTGGGCAGAAGGTGGTGTGAAGACTAACAAAAGGTCAATACACGGGCACAAGTGTTCTTCTTCTTCTTCTCCTAAGGTGTTATTCTACCTCATCCTCCAAAATCCCGGCAGAGCACAGTACTACTTGGGTTGAGACTCTCACTATAAAAAAAAAAAAGGGAGGGTAATGCACAGCTAGGTCACTGGTGCTAACGGTGGGACATACTGTAAAGACCACAAATTCATATAAGAGAAACAGAGGTATGTCAGAACCCACCAAGCACACAAATGTTAATTGAAAACTATTTAATTGAAAAATATGTATACATAATCTTTATTCATATATCTGTACACACACAAAACGACCCTATACAAACCCAAAAATTTAAAAAACACTTAAAAAACCCAAAACATATCCAAGAGGGACCCATAAACAATACATAGGGTCTCTACCTCCCCATACTCAGCTCACTCTATTAAAACCAACACTCTATGCAATATATATATATATATATATATAACGCCTGGAGTAGTGGACCCACTGGACCGTCACCAGCGATGGCACTAACCTCACCAGGGAGCGGAGTCTAAGGGGCCGCTGGTTTTCACCAGAGCCTGCCGCAAGGCGGGATGGACTTGCTGCGGCAGGCGACCCCCAGGTCGCTACCCCTGGCTTGGTTGCTAGTGACGGCAGGCGAGGCGTGGCAGGAGCAGTAGGCAGGAGATGGTGCTGGCAGAGGTCTGTAGGCGTAACCGCAGGTGACAGGCTGAACACAGGAGCAATGGTGAAACAGGGGAACAGGAACCAGGAACAAGGACTAGGGACCAGGTAGCGGATAGGAATCAGGAACAGAGACTAGGGACCAGGTAGCGGATGGGAATCAGGAACAACAGGGAGCTGGGCCAAACGCTATGGGAAGCATGTAGAGGCTCCAACACGAGGGACAGGGCATGCTGGGATTTATAGGGAGTGATTGAGTGCAACTACCAATTAGGGACGGACTGGCCCTTTAAATCTGAGACAGTCGGCGCGCGCGCGCCCTAGGAGCCGGGGACGTGCGCGCCGGCCGGCACAGACGGAGACCGGAGCGGGACGAGGTGAGGCGCCCCCCGGGGCCGAACAGACCGCAGCGCCGGATCCCTGCACAGGGACCCCGGCAGCTGCGTGGGATAGAGGGCGGTCGCGGCGGCGGCCCTGAGCATGGGACGCCGCCGAGGCCATGACAGTACCCCCCCCTTTGGCCTCCACCTCTTTCTAGCCTGCAGGAACCCCTTGATGAGGTCTTTGTCCAGGATGTTATCCTCGGGTTCCCAGGACCTTTCCTCAGGACCAAATCCTCTCCAGTCCACCAGGAAGAATCGTCTCCCTCTGACAGTTTTCATGGCCAGAATGTCTTTAACAACGTAGACGTCGTCAGAGACGGCTTGTGGAACAGAGAACGGAGTCTTATCGGAGAACCGGTTGAGGACCACTGGTTTCAAGAGGGAGACATGGAAGGCGTTCGGAATCCGCATCGTAGGGAGCAGGCGGAGTTTGTAGGTGACAGGGTTGATGCGTTTTAGCACCGAGAAAGGACCAAGGAATCGAGGACCCAACTTGTAGCTGGGAATCTTGAGTCGAACATATTTGGCCGAGAGCCAGACTTTGTCACCTGGAAGAAAATTCGTGGCAGGTCTCCTCTTCTTATCAGCCTGGTCCTTCATGCGTTCAGAGGCTTTGAGTAAGGACTGTCGAGTTTGCTCCCAGATCAACTGCAGGTCAGATAACAACTCCTCCACGGCTGGGACCCCAGAGGATGGAGAGAGAGGCAGAGGAGGACGAGGGTGATGCCCGTAGACCACATAGAAAGGAGACTTGCCTGTGGAACTCGAGTCCAGATGGTTATAGGAGAATTCCGCCCATGGAAGTAGATCGGACCAGTTGTCTTGGCGGCTGGACACAAAATGACGTAAGTAGTTACCCAGGATCTGATTGACTCTCTCCACTTGCCCGTTGGTCTGGGGATGGTAGGCCGATGAGAAGTCCAGCTTCACTTGGAGCTGCGAGCAGAGGGCACGCCAAAACTTGGAGACAAATTGAGAGCCTCGATCGGACACAATGTGAAGAGGCAGTCCATGCAGGCGGAAGATGTGTCGGAAGAACAACTGAGCCAGACGAGGAGCAGAGGGTAGTCCAGGAAGGGCCACGAAGTGAGCCATTTTGGAGAAGCGGTCCGTCACCACTCAAATGACTGTATTGCCCGCAGATGGGGGTAGGTCCGTGATGAAATTCATCCCAATGTGGTGCCAGGGATGGTCAGGGACTGGCAAGGGCAAAAGTAGGCCGGCAGGTCTTTGACGGGGAGACTTATTCCTGGCACAGACTGCGCAGGAAGCCACAAAGTCCTTGACATCCTGAAGGAGATTGGGCCACCAGTAGTGACGGGAGATCAATTGCCCGGTCTTTTGAGTTCCTGGATGCCCGGCCACCAAAGAGGAATGCCCCCACTTCAAGATACGTTTTCGGAGTGCGGGGCGCACATAGGTCTAACCGGGAGGCAGCCTCTGCAGAGCAGATGTGGCAACTGGTACTAGGCGATCGGGAGGTATTATATGACGAGGAGATTCCTCTTGCCCCATGACATCGGATGCTCGGGATAATGCATCGGCCTTAATATTCTTCTCGGCTGGACGGAAATGAATGGTATAGTTGAACCGAGAGAAGAAGAGAGACCACCTGGCCTGCCGGGGATTGAGGCGTTGAGCCGATTGGAGGTAGAGGAGGTTCTTGTGGTCCGTGTAGATGTTAACGGGATGTTTAGCCCCCTCTAGGAGATGACGCCACTCCTCCAGTGCCAACTTAATTGCCAGGAGCTCACGGTCCCCAATCGTATAGTTCCTCTCGGCAGGGGAAAAAGTCTTAGAAAAGAACCCGCAGGTTCTGGTCTTGCCTGATCTGTCCCTTTGTGAGAGGACGGCTCCTGCGCCCACAGAAGATGCATCGACTTCAAGCGAAAACGGCCTGGTGACATCCGGACGGACTAGAGCAGGAGCAGAGGCAAAGGCAGACTTTAGGCTATTGAAGGCTTGTTCGGCCTCAGGAGGCCAACGTCTGGGATCCGCCTTCTTCTTGGTGAGAGCCACAATGGGTGCGACCAGGGTCGAGAAGTGAGGGATGAATTGCCGATAATAGTTGGCGAATCCAAGGAAACGTTGGATAGCTCTAAGTCCCACAGGGCGTGGCCACTGGAGGACAGCGGAGAGCTTGGCCGGATCCATCTGTAGACCCTGGTCGGAGACGATATATCCAAGAAACGGAAGATTGCGCTGATGGGAAAACGCACTTCTCTAGCTTGGCGTACAGATGATTGGTCCGTAGTCTTCGCAGGACCTGACGCACTTGTGCCACATGAGTCTGCTGGTCAGGGGAGAAGACCAAAATGTCGTCAAGATAGACAATGACGCAGACATAGAGGAGATCTCGGAAGATATCGTTCACGAATTCCTGGAAGACCGCTGGGGCATTGCATAGGCCAAATGGCATGACCAGATATTCGTAGTGCCCATCCCTGGTGTTGAAAGCGGTCTTCCATTCGTCTCCTTCACGAATACGGATCAAGTTATAAGCTCCCCTGAGATCCAGCTTGGAGAAGATCCTAGCTCCACGAAGGCGATCGAATAGTTCGGGGATTAGCGGAAGAGGATAACTGTTCTTGACAGTCACCTTATTTAAGCCCCGGTAGTCAATGCATGGGCGGAGGGAACCGTCCTTCTTCTGCACGAAGAAAAATCCGGCGCCAGCGGGGGACGTGGATTTACAAATGAAGCCCTTCTGTAAGTTCTCCCGGATGTAGGAAGACATGGCTTCAGTCTCGGGCACAGAGAGGGGATATACTCGACCCCGTGGAGGAGAAGTTCCCAGAAGAAGGTCTATAGGGCAATCATAGGGCCGATGAGGTGGTAGGGAGTCCGAGCCGAGAAGACATCAACAAAGTCTTGGTAATCCTCCGGTAGTCCAGACAGAGGCTTGGCGTAAGCAGGTGACCTCGTAGAACATTTGGGTTGAGGAGACCTCAGGCACCTATTAGGACAGTCCTGGCCCCAACTGAGAACCTCCCCAGTTCTCCAGTCAAGCTTAGGGGTATGTAATTGCAGCCAAGGAAGACCCAGCAGGATGTTAGAAGAGGAATGGCGCAAGACGTAGAAGGAGATCCTCTCCTGATGTAAAGCGCCCACCTGGAGGATTAGGGGTACAGTCTGGCAGTGTACCGCTTCGTTAAGAATCTCGCCCGTGACCGAAGAGATAGACCGGGATTGGGCTAGCTGGATCACGGGTAGCCGCCATCTTTGGACCAAGGAAGCAGAAATGAAACTGCCAGCAGCGCCAGAGTCGATGAGGGCAGTGGTCTGACGAACTTGCCCAGAGGGTGTCTGGATGGAGACTGGCATAGTCAACCTTGGAGAGGTGGCATTCACACCTAGGGAGGCCTCTCCCACCGGACCTAGGTGCGAGCGTTTCCCGGACGCTGAGGACGTTGGGGACATCTCTGCCGATAGTGATCAGCGCCACCGCAATAGAGGCAGAGATTCAGGTTCAGTCGACGAGTCCTCTCATCAGTTGTCAGGCGAGCACGTTCCACCTGCATAGGAACCTCTGGAGACGACTGGGACATGGGAGCAACGGGATTCTGGAACACCGGTGCCAGCCGAGGATGGCGACGGGGCAGACTCAGACACCGTTCTCGCCGGACCTCCTCCTCTCTCTCGGAAAACCTGGTGTAGACTCTGGTAGCCAGTAGGATGAGTTCGTTCAAAGAGGTAGGCAGGTCTCGGGCAGCGAGCACATCCTTCACTTGACTGGACAGGCCCTTTTTAAAGGTGGCAATCAGAGCGGCCTCATTCCAGTCTAATTCCGCAGCCAGGGTGCGGAACTGGATGGCGTAATCACCAACGGAGGAAGTCCCTTGGGATAAATTGAGGAGAGCAGTCTCAGCCGAAGACGCACGGGCAGGTTCCTCAAAGACAGAGCGGAACTCGTCCAGGAAGATTCGGAGATTGGCAGCAACCGGATCATTACGGTCCCATAGTGGCGTGGCCCAGGCCAGAGCTCTACCTTCCAATAGGCTGATAATGAAAGCCACTTTAGAGCGCTCGGTGGCAAACTGACTGCTTAGAAGTTCGATATACATAGTGCATTGGGTCAGGAATCCTCTGCACAACTTGGGGTCACCTCCATATTTACTTGGTAGAGCCAGTCGTATTTTTGAAGAGGCTGCAGGAGGTGATGACTGCTGAGCTGTGGTATGCTGCTGTACGGCTGCAGTCAGTTGTTGAATAAGCTGTAACTGTTGCTGGATCTGTTGAGCCTGTAGGGCGACCACTCGGGCTACTTCGCGGATATCAGGCACCTCGCCGGGATCCATGGTTGGAGCCTACTGTAACGCCTGGAGTAGTGGACCCACTGGACCGTCACCAGCGATGGCACTAACCTCACCAGGGAGCGGAGTCTAAGGGGCCGCTGGTTTTCACCAGAGCCCGCCGCAAGGCGGGATGGACTTGCTGCGGCAGGCGACCCCCAGGTCGCTACCCCTGGCTTGGTTGCTAGTGACGGCAGGCGAGGCGTGGCAGGAGCAGTAGGCAGGAGATGGTGCTGGCAGAGGTCTGTAGGCGTAACCGCAGGTGACAGGCTGAACACAGGAGCAATGGTGAAACAGGGGAACAGGAACCAGGAACAAGGACTAGGGACCAGGTAGCGGATAGGAATCAGGAACAGAGACTAGGGACCAGGTAGCGGATGGGAATCAGGAACAACAGGGAGCTGGGCCAAACGCTATGGGAAGCATGTAGAGGCTCCAACACGAGGGACAGGGCATGCTGGGATTTATAGGGAGTGATTGGGTGCAACTACCAATTAGGGACGGACTGGCCCTTTTAATCTGAGACAGCCGGCGCGGGGACGCGCGCGCCGGCCGGCACAGACTGAGACCGGAGCGGGACGAGGTGAGGCGCCCCCCGGGGCCGAACAGACCGCAGCGCCGGATCCCTGCACAGGGACCCCGGCAGCTGCGTGGGATAGAGGGCGGTCGCGGCGGCGGCCCTGAGCATGGGACGCCGCCGCGGCCATGACAATATATGTACAATAGAGAGTAGATTGGTGTATTGTGTGTGTATATATATATATTGCATAGAGTGTTGGTCTTAATAGAGTGAGCTGAGTATGGGGAGGTAGGGACCCTATGTATTGTTTATGGGTCCCTCCTGGATATGTTTTGGGTTTTTTAAGTGTTTTTAAATTTTTGGGTTTGTGTAGGGTTTTGTGTGTGTACAGATATATGAATAAAGATTATGTATACATATTTTTCAATTAAATAGTTTTCAATTAACATTTGTGTGCTTGGTGGGTTCTGACATACCTCTATTTCTCTTATATGAATTTGAGACGCTCACAACATCCTCCTCTCTGCTACTCTGCTGCTCTGTATCACTCACTACGCTACTCAGTCAACACGACTGTACTCCACACTGCATTCCTGTCACAGATTCAGTTGCTGTATTATCAAGTATTTGTCTACAAAGCGTTATCAAGTGTATTATTCAGTGCTTTATCAAGAAAAACACCATAATTTTGTATCCTGCTGCAAACAAACACTTTTCTAGTAAAGTCAGCCTATTTATGGTAGAAAGACACTGTGATTCTTTGCCTTCCACCGACACAGCACACACCCCAACCTTGGGGCACTTCCCCTTTCTGTGGGTGGCAGATCCAATAGTCCGCAAGGTTCTCTACACTGCTCTGGCCATCGGTGATTATACCATCCCAAGGGACCCAGTAGCATTCCGGCAGGACACTGACCACAGGGGAAAAGGGTACAAACGACCTTATAAAATAAAAGCAGGCATCACATCTGTGTGTCCATCCAGCTTTGGCGTCACAACGTAACACCCTAAGGTCCGGCTGTATCTTGGCCATCCACCCCAGAAGTGGCGTCACACCTCACCATCTAGCAAGTGACTGGCCGCTCCTCTGATACAACACGTCAGGGAGTCACCACACCAGCACCCATTACCTTGGTGTAATGACCAGCCAGTGACTTGGTGTAATGCACAAAACCAGTACCAATAAACTTGTGATACTGGACACTGGCTTCCCTGAGGCCATATAAAACCACCCACAATCTACCCAGAATCTGCTCACTATCCACCCTTCTCCCCTCTTTGTCCTTATCTCTCTGTATTTCTCTCTCTGCTCTGTACTAACTCCCTGCTGCAATCCTGCTCTCCACTACACACAGCTGACTAACTGCCTCCAGGAAGCAAATAACCTTATATAGGGGTGAGGGGGAGGTGCTGACATCACAGTGGGGTTTGCAGATGATTGGACGGTGACCCCTAAAATTACAGACATGCCAGGGAGGCCAAAGAAAATCTCATATGTAAGGGTGAACATACATCTGTAACGTGTTGATATGTTTCCTGGGCCTCCATGGCATGTCTGTGATTTTATGGGTCACTGAAATAAATAAACATTTAATGGTTCATCTGCCTATGCTGCTCCCATCTTTTGGAGTTACTGCAAATTTTTAGGCTAACTTTTAGCTTCACACATGGTATTACACCGGCTGGGTCACAGAACAGCCGGTGTTACTGAAGATCTTCCCGGCCGGTACTGTAGTTTTGTTTGCTTGTAAGACCTATTGTATATACATGGAAACAAACTTTACCATACATAGTATGGCTAAAAATGGTTTACTGTTCTGCCCTCTTTAGGGGAGATTTATAAAAATCTTCATATCTGTACGCCGGTCTTATGTAAATCCTAAAAATAAACATAGACTTGGAAATAAAAGTACAAACGACTTGGAAATAATGACTTTGTGAACATACAGTAGCCTTAGGCAGGGTTCAGGCAGGGCTTTTTTTTTAATTTTTAAATGCCACTAAAGTATTCACATAAGTATATGTATACACATAATTGTTTGTTGGCCCAAACACAGGTGTGGATATAAAAGAGAGGAAAAGTATCTGTTTTTACTTTTAGACATTTCCTTCCTCCTGGATATATTCCTGAGTTTGGCTAAAACACAGCATTAAAACTGAAATGAATCTAGGCAGGCATCCCACTACAGTCTAGGGTTGTGACTTGATCTATATGTATAAATAATTTGCTACAATTGTTTCCTCCACTTTTTCACTTGGAAATATGGTTGTGATTTTATTCTCTCATACTTTTCGTGTCCAATGTATTTCCTGTACAATTTTTTCTTTTTTGAAAATCCTATTAAAAAAAGTAAAAAAAAAACTCCCTCAAAAACTGCATGTGTGATTCCTATAATTAACTCTTGATATGTTGCACAGACTCAGTCCTGAGACCCCTTTCAATCGCTGTTATAGCTGGGTGACGTGTGGCAGTGATGCTGGCCACCCCGTCCAACTACATAAGCGCCATTGACTTATAATGTTGGATTGGATGGCCGGCATGTCAAATACACAAAACAATGTAGGAAATGCAAAAGTACTTACCTCATTTTGTCAAGTATCTTGCTCCTCCTGTCTCTGTAAAGAATAAGTGTGAACCCATGCTTTTATAGCCGGGCAATCCTTGATGAGGTGTCATCGATAGAAGGAAAAGATAAACAAGAAATGGTACTGATAAACAATATCATAAGCAGAATAAACAGAAACCGTCTGATATTCGATATGGAATAGAAACTAAAACCAGCTATAGTATGTTATCAAACAGACTGCTGAGAGAGAAATCATTCTTTCATTAGCTTTATCCTTTACTCTTTATAAAATTAGCCTTTATGTCATTTTTACTAGTTTTAGATCACCGCTGAAGAACAATGATGAACATATATATAAAGCATTCACTGAAAATAACTAAAGAACCCTTACTAAATTATCTACTTTTTCTTATCTAAAGTAAGTAAAGTATGACTGGGTTTACTTGGTAAGAGGGTGTTGCTAGATTGTTACATGTATGTACAAAGCTCCTGCTCCATCGAAACCAGGCAAAATAATAATCAGGTTACGGCCATCAGTTACGTACCAACTCTATACATAGAAACATAGACACATAGAAGATTGCCGGCAGAAAAAAAAAACACTGGGTCCATCTAGTCTGCCCTTTTAGTATTTCCCTTGTTATTACCTTAGGATAGATATATGTTTATCCCAGGCAGGTTTACATTCAGTTATTGTAGATATCAAACACACCCATTGGAAGTCTGTTCCAAGCATCTACTACTCTTTAAGTAAAGTAATATTTTCTCACATTGCTTCTGATCTTTCCCCCAAATAACCTCTCACTGTGTCCTCTTATTCTTGAGCTCAGATTTTTTCTTATTCTTAGTCTTATTTTGTCCATTAAACAGATGGTCCATGGTGGGATGTAAACCCATGGCTACGATTGCATGGAGTTGATATGGACATCAGTTAGTCTGTTTATACACAACTGCAACACATGCATAGTGGCTGACGAGTGAGTAAGGATTGGGTGCAGGAGCTGAGCCTGTCCTATATCTGGCAGGTGATGGCTGCAAACCTGACAGTAATGGTCAACATTGTAGATCACTCCCTTGCTGCTTAAATGCCATGAGAACAGAGATTTAAACGGTTTTGACAAGACATGGTGTTTGGTGGGTTTGATTAGTAAACCCGAAATGTAATCACAAGGTGCTGACCAGTTGTTAAGGCAGCCTGGGACCTTAGCTAGGCCTCAGTGCCTGCTGTAACAGATCTACTGAGCTAGCCTGCCTAACTGAGATAGGCATGCTGTACTTATAAAGGGCTGATTACATAAATCAATGCAATAATACATGATTGCTAATCAATGCTAATACAAATACAAATACATGATTGCTTATAGGCATGTGTTATAGTGCGTTTACACAGACAGTTATCTGACAGATCTTTGAAGCCAAAGCCAGAAACAGACTAAACAGGGAACAGATCATAAAGGAAAAGACTGGGATCTATCCTTTTTGCAAATCCATTCATGGCTTTGGCTTCAAAAATTTGTCAGACAAATCTCTCTGTGTAAACGCACCATTAGATAGGCTAATAAATATTTTCAAAAAGTAAAAAAAAAAGGTTTTAAGAAATAAAAAAACCTTTCTTCCAAAGGAAAATAAAAATCACTGCCTGTTTATTTAGCATTGAAAAAATGTCTTAAGTATTGCTACATACATAATTATATATACTAATAAACATATAGGGCCACATTTATCATCCGGCGAATGGATGATTTTCGGCGGAAAGTGCCGATTTGCGTCTTTTTTAAGCAAAAATGGCGGATTTGCGAATAAAATATTCGCAAATCGGCACTTTCCGCCGAGTACGCCAGGGGGCGGAAAGGGGGCGGAAAAGGGGCGGAGAGTGGGCGGAACGGAGGGCGCGGACTCAGAGTCCGCGCGATTTATCATCCGTTCCGCCAAAATGTACGCCGAAAACCTACTCCAGTCCTCAGCTGGCGTAGGTTTTCGGCGGTGCGCAACGGCGCGCACGGGATTTATGTAGAGGCAGTCCTCCTCTACATAAATCTCCGTAGCGCCGGAGCTGCGGGGGCATTTTTACGTCCGGCGTAAAAAACGCCGGACTTAATAAATGCCTCCCATAGTTTTTTATCCTATTTGGTCAATGGTGTACATGAAAATTTATACCAAACGCAAACACTTCAGTATTTAGGTGACATCACACTCCAGAAATAATGCAATAAAAAACTATCAATAAGTCCGATCTAAACTAAATGGTATGGATAAAACCTAAAGATCATGGCATACAAACTGAGCTCCTACAGAGCCCCATAGAAGGAAAAGAAAGGTTATAGGGGTCAGAATATGGTGATATACCATTACAAATTACTATAGGCTATGCAGGATTAGAAAAAAACACTACTTTCATGCAAAAAACAGCATCACCCCTATCCTCCAATTTGTGTGTGGTATTGCAATTCAGTTCTATTCACTTTAATGGAGCTAAGCTACAAATTGCAACAAAATATCTAAATTGAGGATGGGAGAGCTGCTATCTGTGGGAGAACTCAGGCACTTTGAGACCTAGCGTTATTCTTGAAATGTTCCAATAATAGATTACTGTGTGTGACTTGTCTATGCTATATACCTGTGGTATATTTTATGATTTAAAAAAAATTCTATTTGAGTCACTGTATACCACTATAATAATGTGTCATAATTTTAGTTTTTATTGGAAACCTTAACCCCTTAAGGACAGAGCGTGAAATGAAGTGTGTAAGAAATTTGAAAATTTTTATTTTCTGTGCAGAGATTTTATTGTAATCCAATATCTTTTATAATGATAAACCTATTAGCAGAGAAATGCACCCCAATATTGATTGCTTCGTTTCTGCAGTTTATAGAAATACCCCATATGTGGCCCTATTGCGCAATTTGACGCAACCACAAGCCTCAGATATAAGGGAGCGCCTAGTGAATTTCAACGCCTCCGTTATATTTGGTCATTTTTGACTGTATCACTTCAGGTTGGCAGAGGCTCTGGGGTGCCAAAACCTAAAAAACACCACTAAAGGGACACCATTTAGAAAACTACACCCCTCAAGGAATGTAACAAGGGGTGCAGTGAGCATTTGGACCCCACAGGTGCTTCACAGATTTTCAGAACAATGTGGTGTAAAAATGGAAAAATTCAATTTTTTACACTAAAATGTTGTTCTAGCCTTCATTTTTCATTTTTACAAGGGGATAAAAGAAAAAAAACAAAAACAAACGTGTAGCGCAGTTTCTCCCGAGTACGGAAATACCCCACATGTGGACATAAAGTGCCAAGCGGGCGCAGAATGAGCCTCCAAAGGGAAGGAGCGCCAATTGGCCTTTGCAAGCTGGATTTTACTGGAATGGATTTCAAGGGTCATGTCGCATTTACAGACATGCTGCCAAAACACTGGAAACCCCCCACAAGTGACCCCATTCTGGAAACTACACCCCTCAAGGAATCTAACAAGGGGTGCAGTGAGCATATGGACCCCACTGGTGAAGGGCACAAATGTGGAACAATGTTACGTGAAAGGGAAAATTTTCATTTTTTCACTTTCACGGCACAAATGTTCCCGTCATCAAGGGGTCCATATCCTCACTGCACCCCTTGTTAGATTCCTTGAGGGGTGTAGTTTCCAGAATGGGGTCATTTGTGGGGGGTTTCCAGTGTTTTGGCAGCACAAGGGCTCTGTAAATGCGACATGGCGTTCATCATCCATTCTGGCCTCATCCAGCCTGCAAAATCCAAATGGCGCTCCTTCCCTTTGGAGGCTTGCACTGCGCTTACATGGCGCTTTATGTCCACATGTGGGGTATTTATGGACTCGGGGGAAATTGCTCTTTTTTCTCTTTTAACCTCTTGTGAAAATAAAAAATTTAAGGCTAAACCAACATTAGGCTGGGTTCACACTACGTATATTTCAGTCAGTATTGTGGTCCTCATATTGCAACCAAAACCAGGAGTGGATTAAAAACACAGAAAGGATCTGTTCACACAATGTTGAAATTGAGTTGATGGCCGCCATTTAATGGCAAATATTTGCTGTTATTTTAAAACAACGGCTGTTGTATTGAAATAATGGACGTTATTTACTGTTATATGGCAGCCATCCACTCAATTTCAACATTGTGTGAACAGATCCTTTCTGTGTTTTTAATCCACTCCTGGTTTTGGTTGCAATATGAGGACCACAATACTGACTGAAATATACGTAGTGTGAACCCAGCCTTATAGTGTAAAAAATGTAATATTTCATTTTCACGCCATATTGTTCCACATTTGTACCCGTCACCAGTGGGGTCCATAAGCTCACTACACCCCTTGTTACATTCCCTGAGGGGTGTAGTTTCCATAATGGGGGTCACTTGTGGGGGGGTTCAACTGTCTTGGCAACACAGGGGCCTTTTAAATGCAACATGGCCCCTCAAAATCCAAACCAAATGGCGCTCCTTCCCTTTGGAGGCTTACCCTTCACCCGCATGGCGCTTCATGTCCACATGTGGAGTATTTCCGTACTCAGGGGAAATTGCTGTACACATTTAGTGTTTTTTTTTTTTTTTATCTTTTAACCCCTTTTTAAAATGAAAAAATCAAGACCAATGATTTAGTGTAAAAATTAAACATTTTTTACACTAAATGTTGGTCTAGCCTTGATTTTTTCCTTTTCCACAAGAGGTTAAAAAAGAAAGTGAACACAAAACGTGTAGGGTAATTTCCCCTGAGTACGAAAATACCCCACATGTGGACATAATATGCCATATGGGCACAGGGAAAGCAACCAAAGGGACAGAGCGCCATTTAGAGGCTGGAATGGAGGATGGAGGCCATGTCGCAATTACAAAGCTCCTGTGCTGCCAGGACAGTAGAATCCCCCCACAAGTGACCCTATTCTGCAACGTACACCCCATGAGGAATCCGAAAAAGGGGTACAGTGAGCATATGGACCCCACTGGTGACGGGCAAATATGTGGAAGATGTGCCGTGAAAATAAAAAATAATTTTTTTTCATTTTCACGGCACAAATGTGCCCGTCACCAGGGGGCCATATCCCCACTGCCCCCCTCGTTAGATTCCTTATGGGGTGTAGTTTCCAGAATGGGGTCACTTGTGGGGGGTTTCTACTTTTCTGGCAGCACAGAGGCTTTGTAATTGCATCATGGTATCCTCTAATGGGAATGGCGGCCATACCTATTTAGCTGGAGAAAAGGGACAATTCTAATTTATTTGGGGGTATTAGGCCAATTATTAGTTTATAAGGTTGAAAATGACAGGTGTCCATCAAATTCAACCTGTGTTGATCCAGAAGAAGGCAAAAAACCCTCATAAGGCAGACGACAGTAGCCTCATCACAGGGAAAAAATTCCTTCCCGACTCCATAATGGCAATCAGAATAATCCTTGGATCAACGTGAGCCCTGAAATAGGAATAAGGGACAGAATTTAGAAAATATAGAACTCCAATGACGTGTGGTACGCCTTGAAGCGATCCAGTATGCAGAGGCCGGGTTGATCAGGACAGGTGGCACACTGGAAAATGGTGTTCTTCCTGATCCCCCTGTTACGCCACACTCTGCACTTCTTCTGGGGTCTCCTGTTTTCCAGTGGGGGGGACGTCACCTAGAAAAATATTGCCCTGGTGCAATACGGGGTCCTTCATATCCAGAAGCGCTGGGTCCGCTCCATGGCTGCTAAATATTAGGGCTTTATTACTACTGCTGATATTTTCGGATCGTACCACAAGCTACAGTAGCTCGGGCAGTGAGGGACCGAAAGCAGGGGTGCTTGTATAAAAGTTATCCCCGTACCGGTGGTAACCTTTATCCAGCAGTGGGAAGATCAGTTCCCAATCGATCTTCCCACTAACTCCGAGGATGGGGAGGGACATTTGGGGGCTGGATTCGGGTGTCCCTTCCTTCATACACTCTAAGGGTACGTGCACACTGCAGAATGGCGAAGGATAACCCTTTGTGCATTCCGCAGCTGGCACTTACCGGTGGACTGATGGAGGCGCGCTGTTCATTCTTTGGACGGACAACGGAATCCACCTGTGCATAGAATGGATGGAGACGCACGCCTGCATCAGTCCGCCGGCGGGTGCAGGCTGTGGAATGCACAAAGGGTTATCCTTCGCCATTCCGCAGTGTGCACGTACCCTAAATCTGTAAGTGTACCCTGAGGTACGCTCACAGAGTTTGTAGAATTTCACGCCATACCGTCATATCTTACTGGGACTGTACTGGCGGAAAAGACGTGTCTGGGGGGCAGCGTACGCTACGCTACCCCCCAGACACGTCACTGGATGATGAGGGTGAATGGAGGAAAGAAGGATCCCTCCAGTGTCGGAGGCAATAATAACGTATGCGTCCGACGCCGAAAACACCCTGGGAGCCATTTTTATACGGGGATTGGTATATGGGGTATGTAAATGTGTAGTGGTGTAGTGTAAAACTTTATTTCATGTAGTGTGATGTAGTGTAGTGTTTTTTATGTGTTTTTTTGACAGTAAGAAAAAATATCCCTACGCCAAGAAAGGAGCTGCTGATAAATGCTGCACTTATGTGCGGCACTTATCAGCAGACAGTGGCGGTAGGATATAGGGGGGAAAAAACGCCCTTACGCCAAAAAGGAGGAGTTGCTGATCAGCGGCGCACTTACATGCGATACTGATCAGCACTCAGCGGCGTTAGGGCGCAAAAAAAAAAAAATCTTTTTAACCCAAAGCAACTGATCAGTGAATTATATTCACTGATCAGCCGCTAGGGGGCAGTAGGGCCGACGCTGCCGGAGATTGCCGAGGCCCGCCGAACCCGAGGACCTGAGTGTTTCCGAAGATTTCCGACGCTGGACGACCGAACCCGGAAGTGACCCGACGAAGACGCGAGGATGGCGCGGACCGCAGATCGTTGCTCCGGACGCCCAGATCAGGTGAGTATGGTACACCTGCACCACACACCTAGCTGAGGGGTGCAGAACCCGGCAAAACTGTTTTTTTACAGTATGATCGCCGTGATGGGCCGGCCGGTACTGGCCGGCCTATGACGGCGATCGTGGGGGTGGCATCGGCACCATCTTTCTTGGGGACACTTATGGCGATTGGTGCTGTCTCGGACAGCACCAATTGCCATTGCTTTCCGGGTCACCAGGTCACCGATGACCCGGAAAGCTGTTTTCAGCTGCTATATGCTGATCTGTATTGATCAGCCTATAGCAGCGATCGTCGGCACGGGAGGGGTTAATCACCCCCCGTGCCGACGAGCAGAGATGGCCTGCTATACATTATAGCAGGCCATCTTCCCTGACCGCTGTGTGTGAACACACAGCGATCGGGGAAACATCGGGCGTAAGTATACGACCGTTTGCGTTAAAGCCCACCCTGCGTGCGGGGGCGTATACTTACGCCCGATGTCGTTAAGGGGTTAAAGCATATGTAAACAGTTTGAGAAGCATTGTGTTAGATTGTTGTTGACCAAGTAGGCACATGGATGTGGATCTGGTACATGAGTACATTCTTGAGGTGTTCCAAGTACCTTAGATTGCATAAGACATCCCTGCGGTATATTTTTTTAAGAATTTTTTAGTTTTTTGTTTGAGTCACCGTATACTACTATAAAAATATGTTATAATTTCTGTTTTTAATGGAAACCACAAAACAGATGTAAATAGAGCCTGAAATGTACCATGCTATACTAGTGGTGTGTGGTGGTTTGGTCTGTTGTGAGCTCGGCCTGTGATGTTATTTTTCAAGACTCAAGTGATAGTCCAGCAAACAGGTGTGATGTTGGTACCTGCGTGTATATGGCTGGCTTGTAGTCCCCAAAATGGTCTGTAACCTCCAGGTTTGTTGTGGGTCTCTTGGGCTCTTGTCACGGCACCCACCCGGGAAGCAGGTACCACCACCCATAGAAGAGGAGAAAAATTACTCAAGGTGTGTGTGGGTGCAGGTACAAGCAGAGATAGACAGAGTCCCATGCATTTGGAATATAAAAATAAAAAGTTTACTGTAAAAATTTGGCAAGATAACAGTACACGTTTGGCAGATAGTAGTAATCTTGACAACAAACTTGAGTGTTTAACATAGTGCTTGAGGTAGGTACTTGGAGAGAGTAGAAGTGATAGTAGTGCTCTGTAGAAGGTAGAGAGAAGAGGAAAGGAGGTGTTAGAGAAGCCCTATGCCCAATGTAGCCCTTGTACTCTGCCGGAACTATAGTGGAGATCAGTAGTATAGTAATACTCTTACTCACGTTTAGCCAATGTCTGACCGCCTTCCTACCCCTAGTGTTGTAGAACCCGTTTCAAGCTGGGTAGCACGAGCCCCTGTCGTCGGTTATGGGTGTAGCTAGGTTTTCCAGTTACCTGCACTGACCAGTAGGATGTGTGTGTGTTGTCCCACCACGGGTGTTGCAGCTGTATACACTCTTCGCAAAAGCTTGTACTTACACTATTGTGGTGATGAAGGTAGTACTAAGGTTTCGCTCCTAGATGTCACTGTATTATGTATTATCTATATGGAAGATGCACAGCTTAAGGATTGTAAAGGGTTATTGCTTTTCTGTTTGTCACCAGAATTTGTAGACCAGTAGGATTCTTGTTTTCTTCTATCCTCTCACTCCTTGTTTCTTCTGTTGCACTCTTCAACCACTCACAGCGCACCTTACATGCTGGGAGGAAGTAAGTCACATGGGTAGAGGAGGAACAAAGGTCTTTTCGTTCTAGACATTGTGGTGGAAGGACACAAGCTAGATAGCTCATCAAAGTGGTCCCGTCTGGGCCCTGGCCCTCTGCCAGGCCCCCGTACCTTCAAGGGTCAGTCTAAGTCAGAACCCCATATAGGAAGGATGCAAGACAGTACACCTCCAACAACTTCTCTACAAGTGATGTTATAAAGCACTAAGCACTGTTAAACCCCTCTTAGCAGAGGACAAGCTAGAGATAACCTCAACCCACCCCAAGGACAAGGAGTGTCACAGAGCAGGACAGTCTCCATTAATGCCAAAGACCTAGGAACTGATCTGGATAGAGCAAAGCAGCAGTAAACCTAGGAACTCTATCTCACAGCATGGTTGTCAGCAGGAAATCCTCAGCATTCCACTCATACCAGGTAACAGGGTCTGGGGCCTGTGTCACCCTCTAGGAAGGGTGACAGTGGGCAGAAGGTGGTGTGAAGACTAAGTCAAGGTCAATACACAGGCACAGGTTTTGTTGTTGTTGTTCTTCTCCTTCTACCTCATCCTCCAACATCCCAGCAGAGCACAGTACTACGTGGGTTGAGATTCTCATGGCATGCTCCTCTCTACTACTCCCCTTCTTTGTATTACTTAGTACATAACCCAGTCGACACGATATTCAGCATACATCGTAACCTTGGGACATTTCCCCTTTCTGTGGGTGGCAGTTCCGATAGTCCGGGAGGGTCACTACACCTCTCCAGCCATCCGTGAACACTCTAACCCAATAGACCCAGTAGCAACCCGGCAGAACACTGACCACAGGGGAAAAAGGTACAACTGGCTTTGTCAAAATAAAAGCAGGCGTGCCATCACACCTGTGTGCCCCCGGGCACTGGCGTCACAAGACAACCCTCCAAGGTCCAGCTGTATCTCGGCCAACCACCTCTGGTGTGGAGTCACACATTACCATCTAAAAAGTTACCGGCCATTCCTCCGATATAACACCACAGCGGGGGCTAACACCACACGTAGACCCTGCTACAAGTGGCCAGGCAGACACTGGATCCGTCCTGTGACACAAGGAAGGTAATATGAACATACCATGAATACCCCAAGATAAATGCTAGATAGAAAAGTGCAGCATATCACAAAAAAAAGTGGAAGATGACATCTTAAGCTTAGAAGGGTATAATATCCTGTTGCGAACGATTATTATTAAAATATGTATTAATGACCTTGTAGGGGGGCTACAGAGTAGAATTTCTATATTTGCAGATACTACACTGGGTAAAGTAATCAGAGGATGATGATATAATATTACAAAGGCATTTTGGGAAGCTGAAGTCTTGGGCAGAGAAATGGCAAATGGTGTTTAATGTGGATAAATGTAAGGTTATGCGCTTGGGCCATATAAAAAGTACAGTTATGTGCTAAATAATTAAACCATGGGTAAAACTGCTTCTGAAAAGGACCAGGGGCTATTGGTAACTTTAGTGATCAGTGGCAGGCAGCGTCTGCCAAGGCTAAAAAAAAAAAATAATGGAATGCATCAAAAGAGACAGATGCTAAACATAAGAATCTAGTTTTGCTTCTGGTCAAATTACTGGTCAAACCACACATAGAATACTGTGCAGGGCCGTATTTACCACTAGGCACCCGTGGTCCGGTGCCTAGGGCAACACCTTGCAGAGGGGCAGCACTAGGGAGCAAGGGGAAGAAAACAACTTTTTTTGTTGTTTTTATTTTTTTAGTCTCCCACCTCCTGTTCAGACTTGCCAGTAAATCTAGGGTCTTTTTGAGGGGGGTAGGAGGGGAGGTATGGTCAGGTCTGGTGTGGCGGTGTTGTTCAGATCTGGTATGTCTGTGATGCCTGGAGCTATTACCTACCAATCTACCAATCCTGTGGTGAGAATTCCTTCAGACAATATGCAGACAGCTCTAATTATTGATTCAATTTATGTTTTAAGCAGTTAAAAAACCTTAAAAAACGTGATTCAGGTTCAGTGCCTAGAGCAGCAGCAGCTGTTAATACGGCCCTGATACTGTGTACAGTTTTGGACACAAGTATATAAGAAGGATATGGCTGAACTGGAGCAGGTGCAGAGGAGGGTGGCCAAGGTCATTAAAGGGGTACTCCTTCAAAGAAAAAATCTTTCAGAACTGGCCATAGATTTGTAATTTACTTTATATTATTATATTATACTTTATATTAAAAAAATCTCAAGTCTTTCAGTACTTATCAGCTTCTATGTGTCCTGCAGGAAGTGGTGTGTTCTTTCCAGTGTAGAGAGCACATGTGGTTTTCTATGGGGATTTGCTACTGATCTCACAGTGCCTGTCACAGACACAGGTGGCAGTAGAGAGCACTGTGTCAGACAGAAAAGAATACACCACTTTCTACAGGACATATAGCAACTGATAAGTACTGGAAGACCTCAGATTGTTTAATAGAGAAAAATTACAAATTTCTGTCACTTTCTGATACAAGTTGATTTGAAAGATTTTTTTTTTTTTTTTTGCTGGAATAGGTGGGTTACAGTACCAAGATTATTAAGTTTGGGGTTATTTAGTTTAGAAATTAGATGTCTTAGGGGCTATCTGATCACATGTATAATAGTGATGAGCGAATAGTGAGATATTCGAATATTCGATATTCGTACGCGTATCCTGCTAATATTCGAAAAATTCGTTCGAATATTCAATCCCATTAAAGTCTATGGGAACAAGTATTCGATTAGTGAAAAACATCTATTTGAGCATTTGGAGAGTGAAACCGGAAGCTGGGGGATTTGAACGCTTATCGAATACTTAACGAATATTCGCGGGAGATTTGTACGAATATCGAATATTCGAATATCTCACTATTCGATCGAATATCTCCCCCCCCCCCCCGTGATGCGATTGCGGAGGGAGATCCCTTGTAGTGAGCCGGCCGGGGCTCAGCGTCGGAATGACGCTGATCCCGTCTCGGCAATCTATGTAGATGGTCTGCTGCAGACCATTATAATAGAGCACCGATCTGATGGATCATTGCTCTATTATATACACAGCATTGATCTCAATGGGAGATCAGTGTTGTTTATATAGAAGTCCCCCAGGGGGCTTCTAATTACTGTTAGTGAAAAAAAAGGGGTTTTATTAATATAAAAATCCCCTCCTCTAATAAAAGTTTGAATCACCCCCCCCCCCCTTTTCCCATCTTATTAATAAAAATAAATAAATAAATATTTTTGTATTGCCGCATGCGTAATCGCCCAAACTATTAAATTATCACATGCCTGATCTCGCACGGTAAACGGCGTAACCACAAAAACCCGCCAAAGTGCAAAATTGTGCATTTTTGTTTACATTAAATCCAGAAAAAATGTAAGAGCGATTTTAAACACATTTAGTTTATTTTAAAAGGTTTACATTTTTTAAAAGCCATCAAATAATTTAAAAGTTATACATGTTACATATCGTTGTAATCATACTGACTTGAGGAACATATATAACATGTCAGTTTTACCATGGGGCGAACGGCGTAAATATGAAACCCCTCAAAATAAAAGGAAATTTTTTCCAAATTTCACTGCACATATAATTTTTTGGGGTTTTGCAGCATATTTTATAGAAAAATGAAGCCTGTATTTGCAAAGTATAATTGGTTTCACAAAAAATTAGGGCTCATGTGGGTCTGTAGGGGGAAATATGCAAGGGCAGTGGCCTTTTAAACATGAGGAAGAAAAAACGAAAACACAAAAATGGAAATTGCCTGGTCCTTAAGGGGTTAAACAAACGGTCTTTAAACATATTTAAAAATAATCGGCCATTGACCATGTATTGCTGTAATAGTGATGTGTGGCCAATGACTGATGACAGTGTAAAGAAAATAATAAAGATACATACTTACCCATGCTCCCCAGGGCCATATTTACTACGAGGCACCTGTGGTGCCTAGGGCTGCACCTTTCAGGGGGGAAGCACCAGTGAGCAGGGGGAAGGAAACATAGAAACATAGAAGATTGTTGGCAGAAAAAGACCACTGGGTCCATCTAGTCTGCCCTTTAAGGAAACAACTATTTTTTAAATTTTTTATTTTTTTTAATCTCCCACCTCCCGTTCAGACTTGCCAGTAAATCTGTTGTTGATTCCGAAACCACTCTCCCCCACACTCCCCAAAATGGGGCGTCTTCAGGTTTAGTGCCTAGGGCAGCAGCAGCTGTTAATATGGCCCAGATGCTCCCCCAGTGTCATGCTGTCTTTTACCTGTGCTGCCTGCTCACCGCAGCTGCTGCTGGCACATCTATCCCCATCTCTTCAGTGACAGGCCGCACAGCCAATCTCTGGCTGCGGGGCTGTCCCCTCTTGGTCAGTGATTGGATGAGTGGTCAGAAGTGTTAGTGGCAGCTGCGGCGAACAGGCAATGTGGGTAAAAGGCAGCAGGACACTGGGGGAGCATGGGTAAGTATATACCTTTATTATTTTCTATGTTAAAGCAAGGGCTTCACAGATATCACTTACAATGTTTGTGCAGCCCTCACACACAATTATTGAGCCATGTATAGGCACAGTAAGCGAGCGATGATGAAGCAGATCAACCCTCGCTTACAGTGGGATATCTGGCTTTCTAACACAGCCCAATATATTAGCAAAAATAATTTAATGAGCCATAAAAGTTTAACTGTTAGTTGAGATGGGAAAACCCCTTTGAGCAGAGACTGTGACACCCTTTGCAGATTCAGTTACCTTTTTTTTACAGACATTTGTGCTACATTCAGTGCTTTCTTGACTGCCAAAATTAAGGTCACTGCAATGAGACCCAGTGGACCAGTGGATCCTGCTGTGACTCTGGTAATACCATTTTACTTCCCAGCTACTGTTTGTCAGCGTTCAGGCTCCAGTGTGAAACCACTAAGCTCTGACTTTAGTTTCGTTTCCCATACAAATGAGTGCAGAAGAGAAACTGGTTCCTCAGAGAAGGAAAAAAAAAACCCCAAAGCTCGGAGCTAACCACAGGGATCAGGCTTCAGGCCAGAAGGTGATTCTAGACTGGAAGGTGGCCACAAATAGTCCAGGCAAAGATGCAGGATGGAGGATTCTGCAATCTACTTCTATTAACCACAATTATACACACAATTATTTCAACACAATTTAAATTACCATACTGTCACAAACGGAAAAAAAAACACCACAAACATATATACCAAATAAAATATGGGCATATTTAACCAAATCAACTATACTTTATTATCATAAAAAACAAGAGGTGAAAATAGTATGACCCTGTCAACCAGAAAGCACTTTCGCACACATTTCACATCCATGGGGAATGTTAACACTATGGGGGAGATTTATCAAACATGGTGTAAAGTAAAACTAGTTTTGGGCTCCTAGCAACCAATCAGATTTCACCTTTCATTTTTCAAAGAGTCTGTAAGGAATTAAAAGTGAAATCTGATTGGTTGCTAGGGGCAACTGAGCCAGTTTAACTTTACACCATGTTTGATAAATCTCCCTCAATATCCTAATAGCCTATTGCTCAGAAAAACATCAATGCACAATAGTATATTGCAGTAACCCAGTCATAGGCAATAAGGTGCATAAGAAAATCAATCATTTCCAAACAATAAAGTGCATAGGTAAATATTCAGACCTATATCTATCCCCACTACTATTGTACCAAGGTAATGTGGGTCTAAATACATATACCATCTTATGACCCCAACACTTATTCTTATTAAAACAACAAAAAACACTCATCCAAGTTGTATGTTTAGACGGTGCTCTACCCCAGTGATCTACCCCAATTTCGCGAATATCTGAATATTTACCTTGTTTGGCAATTATTGATTTTCTTATGCACTTTATTGCCTGTGACTGGGTTAGTGCAGTATGCCATTGTGTGTTTGATGTTTTTCTGAGCAATAGGCTATGGCAATGGATGTGAAATGTGTGTGATAGTGCTTTCCTGTTGACAGGGTCATACCATTTTCACCTCTTGGTATGATGTTTTTAGATTTTTTTATGATGATAATAGAACCAAATCAATTATACTTTAACAACATAAATAACAAATGTTAGCTCAAATTTGCCCATTTGGAAAGCACAGACATTAGAAATTTAGATACTGGACACTGCAGTCTGTTCTTCTTATGCCTTGACCTTAGACTATGTCTGCTGTGACCTCACAAAAAAGCTTACTTCTCACATCCTCCAGCATCTTCTCAGTACCAATGGGCAACCAAATGAAAGTCAGGGGTTTATGAGGCACAATAGCAACTAGTGCACGACCAACATGCACCTCTTTCTGTAGCAAGGCCCTCATGCCAGCGGTGTCTGTTACATATAATAGCAGGAGCTGCTGTACTCCTCTTCACTTTTATAAACCTGCCTCCGTAGCTGTGCCTCTCCAGCTTTTTTTTTTTTTTTGCAGTGTTAAGTTCTACTAAGGGAAAGCAGGAAACATTTTCCCCATGCCAGGAACCTCTCAAAAAACGTGCAGGGCATTTACCTGAATCAATAGGAACTGACCCCAGTGGCACAAAGCTACCATGAGAAAGGTCTTCGTATCATACTGCGCAGCACAAGATGACTGGGAAACCTCGGAAGTCTGCAACACCCAGATAACTGAATTACCCACTTAGGACGGGTATCCCGCAACTAGGGGGCATAAGGCGGTATTTTTCATCAAAATGCACTGGTCTATTCTTTCAGCACCTGCACCTACACATCTCTGTACACTTGGGCTATCCTCTTTCGATGTGGGGCAGTACCAGCAGTCCAGGGTGGGTCTACTACCACTCCAGGCAACCGTGACTAGTGATGATCGAACAGTGCTGAAGTTCAAGTTCGGCATTTGACTCCCGCTGCCTTCCCATTCCGTGGGGAAGGTGGAGACAGCCCGAGTACCGCCTGGAAAACACTGATACAGCCTATGTAATAGGCGGTTCGAACCTGAACTTCAGCACTGTTCGATCATCTCTAACCATGACAAGTGACCCTAAACACCCATGAGGCTACTGACCAGCACAGTAAATGAGCACAGCGTTACTCTTGAGGTGTTCCACTATAATAATATGTCATAATTTCTGTTTTTAATGGAAACCACAAAGTAGATGTAAACAGAGCCTAAAATGTCCTCTACAGTTCTGTTGGTGCGGTCAGCACATCTGAATTTTTCTGGGTGGAAAAATAAACACTGTAGTAGGTCAGGCTGTGACTGGATGGTGCAAGAATTCAAGATAGATAGAAAAAGATGCTAGATAGAAAAGTGTGGCATGCCACACAAAAAGGAAAGAACGTGGTCTATCACAAGTATATTTTGTATGGTTCTGATCTTGTTATACTGTATGAAAAATATGCTGTTGAATAGCATTATTGTATATAACCATGTATTGGCAGATGGTAGCTAAAGGAGTTAAAGAGGTTGTCCCGAATAAATTCATAAGTGGGCATCCTACCAAGGCTGCGAGGGACATGACAGTAATGTATACTTATCTGTCCCCCTCCCCTGCAGCTGCTGGATCCTGGACTTCCCACTCTACGCCACTGTCAGTGTTTTAGTAACACTCAAAAATTTCTCCAGAAATGACCAGCAGAGACCTTGCCAGTAATGGAGCTGTTCCAAGATCACGTTGAGCCGGAACAGCAAGAAGATGGCCCAGCACAGCAAGACCAGGGTGTACTGCAGCAGGACGAGTCTGCGGCACAGAGAAGCCTGCCAATTACGACTTATCTCTAGAACCCCGTATTTCTCTGGCTCCATCCCTATGCAGTGTATCCTCAGATAGTCAGGAGCAGTGCCTCTCCACCTGTCACCATCGCTAGCCTGTTCATCTAACAGCTTACTAGATACTAATGCCCCATCTCTTCCACCTCCTCCCCTCTCTTGGAAGGTGAACCTAACTCCTAAGCCAACAACATATGCCAATATGGCAGCGAATGTTGGGGGAGGAGGCAGTTCATTAGGGTCTCCAGCCCTCGTTACCAAGGATGCCATGAAAGTGCTGCTGTAAGATCTTAAGATATCCATACAACAGAACTTCTCATATAATCACCACAGTGCAAAAGTGCGGCTCATGTAGAAACCAAAATGGCACAATTGACTTCCTCCCATAACAACCTTGTTGATATTGCAAACAATTTAGAGGAGGAGGTGGAGTTATTAAGTTTTGATGTAGATTAATTTAGTAGATCAGGCAGGCTTCAATTTCTCAAACAAAATGTGGTCACAACTCGGGTGTATTTACCTGAAGTGTCCAGCAGGTAAAAAGCATGTAAAAAGTAACTATAAATTTTTACATGTAATTTCTACATATACTGCTCCCCCTGCTGGACATTTCAGATAAACAAGCCCGAGTCATGACATCACATTTTTTTGATGTTAAAAAATACATTTTGCCTTATCCTTTAATTATAAATAGAGCACACCATTTGCTCAAGCCTATGTCTCTGCCTGCTAACCTCCCGAGAGCAGTGATCACAACGATCCACATCTTTCATACCAAAGAACAAATTATGGAAGCATCAAGAGCCAAACCAACGCTTCTAGACCGTTTCAGCCAAATTTCAATATTTGCTGACCTATCAGCAGCAAGAGAGTTTGCATCTAGCACGAAAATGCTAAGGGACAAGTGAGGTTTCCCGGTAAAGCTAATTATTAGCAAAAACAGCACCAAGACCATTGTAAATTCTCCTAGGCGCAGCATCTGTGTCAAGAATGGAATCTAGCCGGAGAGGGAGGAGAGTCCCCGAGAGGAAAACGCACCTCCCCAAGACCAGTGTTGTCAGGATGGTCTACTGTCACTCACAGCAAGAGACGGTCTCCTAAGTCCCCTAAAAGGTTGAGCCCACCCTGTTTAGCACTTATGATTGCTTTCTTAATGAGTTTGAATATACATATATCATCGCTCATTAGGTTTATTTTAATGGCTGTGTATGCCTACAATCCCTAAAGTTGTGGCCGTTGGAATATGTGACTACCCAACATTTTTTCCGTTGGGTCCCTCCAAGTGATGGATACCTTGGTTCCATTACCTTCTCTATCTGTTTTTTTTCTTGCAGATATTTTCACTACAGATAAGTTTGCAATTATATTTTGTTTATGGTTCTGTTAAACTCATGCGCGACAACAGTCCTCCTTTAATTCATGGTAATTGTTTACTATGTTGAAGCCCTGGCTCTGTGGACAGCTAAACCCCTCAATCTATCTGTCCTCCACATTAAGGTTACTCCCAAATACATACAAACAGTGTTGTATTTCTTTCCACAATTTTGATCTGCGTAGAAATTAAATGTAAAAATTTATAGTATTTTTTACTTGTAATTCCTACATACTGCTCCCCCTGCTGTACAATTCAAGTAAGTACTAGAGATGAGCCAATACGATTCGATCGAGATGGTATTCGATCGAATATTGCGGTATTCGAAAGATTCGAATTCAGTCAAGTAGTGTGGCGAATAAGCGGGAAACATTCAAAAGCCCTCCCATCGCAGTTGGCGCTTTTTGTAATCCAATGACCATGCAAGGAGGTCGTGAGGGACCTTGGGAGTACACACGCAGCGCGAAATGGCGTCTACCCTCATTGGATGGCTGAACCACATGACCTTGAATCTTAAATACTTATCTCCCGCCTCTCGACCGCAGATGCGCTTTCAACCTAGCCAGGGAAAGATCTTGCAGCAGGGAGAGATAGGTTTTAGGTTTTAGGGCTTAGATACAGCGAAAAAGTCATCTCTGAATCCAAAGCACTTCTCAGTGCTAAGAAATAGGTGCAGGGAGGCCGTGAGGGACCCTGGGAGTACGCATGAACTTCAATCTTAACTACTTGGCTCCTACCTCACGGCCGTAAATGCGCTTTCAAACTAGCCAGGGAAAGATCTTGCAGTAGGGAGAGATTTTAGTAGTGTTTTGGTTAGGCAGGCTTACTTCAGAACCCAAAAGTCTTTTTCAGGGCTACGATCCAACGAAAAAGTCATCTCTGAATCCAAAGCACTTCTCACTGCTAAGAAATAGATGATATAACAGCAGCAGCGTCAGCAGGTGTATTCATTCCAGTACCCTGTGTGTACAATTGACTTATAGTATCCCTGTTTAACACCACTAAGGGCACGTTATACATACAGTTCCAGTAGCCCACTTAGGGCACCTGATATATAGTGTTCATGTAGCCCAGTAAAAGGCATGTTATACATACTGTTCCAGTAGCCCGAATTCTCAAAAGTCGAATATTTCACTACACGCTCATCTCTAGTAAATACACATTTTTATTTTTTATTTTATTTTTTTGAGAAATTGAAGCCTTCCTGATCTCCTAAATTGAGGGTAATAGTGTAATTAGTGTATATTAGGAATTTGTCTAACTTTGCTTATGTAATACATTCTACCCGGAGTTAGCCTTTAATGCAGTACATTATAATTGTGTAATGGAACAGACCGTTAACAGTAAATTATCATGCACAAGTGGGAGTCAGAGATACTAGGACAAATGAAAATAGGAACACTTGAGGGATCATGATAGAGATAGGCACATTTGGGCCGTTATGAAATTCTTTAGGATTTAGAACGCAAAGGGTCTTAGGTCTAATTTTGCAATAAAGCTGTATCTCTTTATTATTATTTGTTATAGCAGGGCTTCAGTTTTCTAAATTTCACTTTGTCAAAGCTTGAGAGTATATACGTTTGTCAGTTTGTTAGTTCTGTTTTGCTTTTCCTGGTTGGAGTCACAGAATTTCAATATTTGTTCTGAATGGACAGATCTCGCACGACACATGATAATTTCTGCCAGTTGGACTATCACCAGTGTGATCATACAGTGCTAAAAAGAAATAAAGGGAACACTTAAAAAACACAATAGAACATAATCAAACTGTCCGCTAATGGTCCTTTTACACGGAACGATAATTCGCCCGATCGCACAATTAACGATTTTGAATGAACAATGTTTTTTTCTTATAATGATCAGCGTTTAGACGGAACGATACTTTGTACGGAAAAATCGTTATGTAATTGTTTTGCGATCGTTTAAGCCTATCTCACACATAGGTGAAATCGTTAAAAGACTGTTTACACTGAACGATCTGCAAATTTTTTGCGAACGACCAACGATAATTTGAGAACTTGTTGAAAGATCAAAATGAACTATTTCTCGCACGTCGTTTGATCGTTCACTGCGTTTACACGTACGATTATCGTTCAAATTCGATCGTTATCGTGCAAAAACGAACGATAAATCGTTTTGTGTAAAAGGACCATTAGGAAGCAACAATGATTGACAATCAATTTCACATGCTGTTGTGCAAAACAAATAGACAACAGGTGGAAATTATTGGCAATTAGCAAGACACACTTATTAAAGGAGTGGTTCTGCACGTGAGACAACAGACCACTTCTCAGTACCTGTGCTTTCTGGCTGATGTTTTGGTCACTTTTGAATGTTGGTGGTGCTTTCACACTCGTGATAGTATGAGACGGACTTTACACCCCACAGAAGTTGCTCAGGTAGTGCAGCTCATCCAGGATGGCACATCAATGCAAGCTGTGGTAAGAAGGTTTGCTGTGTCTGTCAGCGTAGTGTCAGGGCCATATTTACCACTAGGCACCCGTGGTCCGGTGCATAGGGCAGCACCTTGTAGGGGGGCAGCACCAGGTAGCAGGGGGAAGGAAACAACTTTTTTTTTGTTTTTATTTTTTTAATCTCCCACCTCCTGTTTAGACTTGCCAGTAAATCTGCTGTCTTTTTGAGGGGGGATGTATGGTCAAGTCTGGCGTGGCTGTGTTGTTCAGGCCTGGTATAGCTGTGATGCCTGGAACTATTACCTACCAATCTACCAATCCTGTGGTGAGAATTCCTTTAGACCAGTGCTTCTCAAACTTTTTCTACTGGAGCCTCACCCAACAGACCAAGACAATGCCTGGGCCTCACCAGACTGACCAAGAGGGTGCCTGGGCCTTACATCTGTGGTGAAAGTCCATTTAAAAGCTCTACCAAGCTCTATATACTAATAAATTAGTACAAAATATATTATAATGTTGCTAAAATTGAGATTTTTACAAACAGCAAAAGGACTGTGCAGATCATAGTTACTTTGTGAAAACTGGCTCCCCAGCTGTGCCTCACCAACAACTAGGGGGCGCCTCACAGTTTGAGAACCACTGCTTTAAACAATATGCAGACTGCTCTAATCATTGATTCAATGTGGAAATTTATGTTTTAAGCGGTTAAAAAACCATGAAAAATGTTTCTACATGTAGAGAAATGCATGTGGCTGAAACCACTCTTCCCCACACTCCCCAAGATGGGGCGTCTTCAGGTTTATTGCCTAGGGCAGCAGTAGCTGTTAATACGGCTCTGCGTAGTGTCCAGAGGCTGGAGGCGCTACCATGAAATAGGCCAGTACACCAGGAGACATGGAGGAGGCTGTAGGAGGGCATCAACCCAGCAGTATGACTGCTACCTCTAAACAGGAGGTGCACTGACCTCCAGCAGGCCACACATGTGCATTTGTCTGCATAAACGGTTAGAGACCGACTCCATGAGGCTGGTTTAAGGGCCCAACATCTACAGATGGGGGGTTGTGCTGACAGCCCAACATTGTGCAGGAAGCTTGGTATTTGCCAGAGAACACCAGGATTGGCAAATTCGCCACTGGTGCCCAGAGCGCTTCACAGCTGTTCACACTGAGCACATGTGAATGAGTCTGAAGATGCTGCAGGGCGATCTGCTAACTGCAACATCCTTTAGCATGGCCGGTTTGGCAGTGGGTCAGTAATGGTGTAGGGTTGCATTTCTTTAGAAGGCCCACAGCCCTCCATGTGCTCGCCAGAGGTAGCCTGACTGCCATTAGGTACCGAGATGAGATCCTCGGACCCAGAGGCTGATTATAATGAGGGCAATCTGGGCAACCACCCGTGGCCCAGAGCTCCAGGGGGCCCAGCCAGATTGCCCCTATCATAGCAACACTGCCGGCCGCCGCCGCCAACCTGCTTCTCTGCCCGGTCCCCCCCCCCCCCCCCAGTGAACTAAGGGTCCGCAGCCGCCAGATAAACTTACAGCCGCTGTCCCTTTAAATCCCACTCCATTTCCAGCAGACGTGCCGCTCGCAGGCACGTCTGCAAGAGGGCCCTCTGACCAGTGACGTCACTTCCTGGATGCAGCGGCGCGGTAGAGCAAGGAGCAGCGAGCAGAGAAACCAGATGTCGGCAGGCTGCAGCAGGAGGATCTGTCAGAAGCTGCCTGAGACCAAGAGGAGATCAGCACTGCTGGGAAGCGATGTTAGGTGAGTAGACTTTTATTATTATTATTATTTTTTCCATGGGGGCTACTGTATATAGAGGCTACAGAGAGGGGGCTCCAGTATGAAGGGGCTACAGAGAGGGGGCTCCAGTATGAAGGGGCTACAGAGAGGGGGCTACAGTATGCAGGGGCTACAGAGAGGGGGCTCCAGTATAAAGGGGCTACAGAGAGGGGGCTCCAGTATGAAGGGGCTACAGACAGGGGGCTACAGAGAGGAGGCTACAGTATGAAGGGGCTACAGAGAGGGGGCTCCACTCTGAAGGGGCTACAGAGAGGGGGCTACAATATGAAGGGGCTACAGAAAAGGGGTTACAATATGAAGGGGCTACTGTACATGGGGGGCTACAAAGAGGGGGCTACAGTACATGGGGGCTACAGAGAGGGGGCTGCTGTACATGGGGGCACAGAGGGACAGACTATTTGGAGGCACACACTGGGGCTAATCGCTAATATGAGGGCACAGAGGAAGCACGGTTACTGTGTAAAGCAGATATCGACTTTATATAGAGGATGGTGCTGGAGTGAGGAGTCCAAAAAATTTCTGTCCGGCAGATCCTGTGGGGAGGTGTCATGGCCGGGAAGTCTTCATGATGGCCGGAGCCAGATGAAGAGGAAAAGAAAAACAAACAACTTTGATTTAGCAAGACATAACATGTAATTCATGTAGTGAAGACGTCTCCTGTAAGTCACTGGATGTGTCCTGTGTTTACTGGTATTTTGGTAATATATATTTTTTTCCAGAGTGCCACAGATTTTTGTCTTGATGGATGATAGAGATGGATGGATAGATAGAAGATAGATAGATAGACGATAGATAGATGATGAGAGATAGATAGATAATTCACTGCAGAGGACATTGCGCTGCCATTTTTCCTTAATTGGGGCGTGGCTAGCAGGGGGCCCACAATTTCTGAACTGCCCGGGGCCCATGGTACCCTTAGTCCGCCCCTGCTCGGACCCCTTGTGAGACCATATGCTGGTGCCGTTGGCCCTGGGTTCCTCCTAATGCAGGACAATGCTAGACCTGATGTGGCTGAAGTGTGTCAGCAGTTCCTCCAAGATGAAGGCATTGAAGCTATGGACTGGCCGTCCGTTCCCCAGACCTGAATCCGATTGAGCACATCTGGGACATCATGTCTCGCTCCATCCACCAACGTCACGTTGCACCACAGACTCGGTATATTTGTTTTGTCTAAACAAAGAAATTCCCTAATTCTCCAATTCCCTGAAAAATTCTAGTGTAACTTTTCAGAGGAATCAGAGCAATTCGAAAAGCACTTGGAAATTCTTGTTCCAAACCAAAACCAATGTTTATTATTAGAGATGAGGGAATAAAATCTCACAAACTGAGATTAGATATTAACTCTGAAAAAAGATGGTTTACCAAACAGCTCTTTTTGCAAAGTTCGTAATGCGTTCGTAAAGATAGCGGCCGCACAGTTTAATACATATAGAAAACAAAAAAAAGAGTATGCCCACCTGTCCATGCTCCCCAGAGTCCCCATACAGCTCTCCAGTGTCCCACCCTGACTGCAGCCTCCTCTAGCTCATATCTATATACAAGGTATTATAAAGGTTTCTTCTTGTTTATAGTTTTCTAAAAAAGATAATAATAAAACTTTATAAGTTGTATTATTTGGGATATTTCATGAAAGGATAGTAGCTGTGGTAGCAGATCCATTCTTTGCCATTATTTTTACTATTTTACACATTATTATTATTATTATTATTATTATTATTATTAGTGATGAGCGGGTACTAAAATGCTCGGGTGCTCGTTACTTGAGACGAGCATTTCCGATACTCGAGTGCTCGTTTCGAGTAACGAACCCCATTGAAGTCAATGGGTGATTCGAGCTTTTTTGCAGTAGACTCAAGTTCGGTAGAGGGAAGGTCGTGTGAAAACCTGTCAACCTCAGAAATTGATGGAAACACAGCGGAAATGGACAGGAAACAGCAGGGGGCAGCATGTATTTATGCCTCTGAGGCTGCCTAATGGCACCATTATGCCTAATTCTGTGCAACAGCCTGGTTAAAACAGAGGGACAGCAATGCATTCTGGAACCTGTAGCACTGAGTACATCTGCTCAACCAGGAAATACAGAAACACAAAACAGAACAGTTTCAAAACTGGGATAGGTAATAAATTATTACCTATCTCCTATCTATCTATCTATCTATCTATCTATCTATCTAATAATGCTATATGCTTCTGCAGAAGTTTCATTTTTTCTTGGCTTGATCCGGAGCTCCCCTTTAAGAAAAAAAAAGAAAAGATTAAATTAAGAAAAAAGTACAATATATCTATACATCTATATCTATACAACCAATGAAAAGTGAGATAAGTGCAGAACTTTAAACTTTTACAATGTGAACCATGAACTGAAAATTATGAACCCATCAATAGTGACATCCCATTCCCTAGTTGACTAATGTGACAAGTCACAATTCTAAGTGATAACTGGTTTAAAGGGAATGTGTCACAAAGTTAAAAAAAAATTGAAGTGTTAAAACTGAATGTTTTTTTTTTTTTTTGTTAATTCATATGTGTTTTTTTTTTTTTTTACTTGTAGGGAAATATGAAAAATTAACAATCTAATTTTTCTTATTTCCCAGTGATGGCCACCAGGGGGAGCTCCAGCAGGAAAATGCTGGTAAAAGCAGCCTGAAATAGAGCTGCTGAAAAAAAGACGCAGTCCCTTCTCAACTGCTGTGACATCATCACCTCCCTTCTCTTTTCACAGGGGAAACAAAGAGGGGAAAGGTGCTATTATGTGTACTTTAGGGCAGCGCCATTTTGTTGTTGTCTGCACAGCAGTACAGATACAACAAGCGTGTCCCTAGCCTTTCATAATATACCTCAGCTGCTGCAGAACCTCCTAATACACCTCAACCTGCTGCAGAACCACATACAGGTCGCCTGCCCACACTCTACTCCCGCACTTCTCACCGCCCATCCCCCGCATGCACATTAGTATTGTTGTTACACTCATACAGAGAGCTCATGCCTGTACACTTGGGATTAGCAGACTGCTGGGCTACACATACCCCCCGCACCTGGTACTCATGACCTCGGGGCCTCCCCAATAAGACTCAACACACAGGCATATTTTGTTGGATGGTGGTCGGCCACAGCTATTTATTGTTTATTTATTTTTCTCTTAACCGGGCAAATTGCCAACTTCACTGACACGTAAACGCCTCCAGGCGAACATTTTTCCAACGGGTATGCCGGCCGCCGAACACTGGCGGGCATGGCCACCGGATCCACCAAATACCACACCTCCAGCTGTGACTTAGTAAAATTCTCCTCTACAACAGAAGGAAACATCATCAATACATAGAACCAAAATTGGAACAACACTTGCAATAAGGGCGGGAGGGAGGGCTGCTGAACTCCTGGCTGCTGGTAAAGAGGGCTGCTCCCGGAAGCCCCCGCCCCCTTATAGGTTTTGGCCGTGTCCGATAGGTCAGCAGCACGTCCCGGAGGCGGTGCCGTGCTGCATCATCTGACCCCCCGAGCACCAATAATGAGCCGCTCACTGCCCCAACTGACGTCACAGAGGCCCCCCCCTATGATTCTGCATTAACCCCTGCCGCTCCATAAAAACGCCCCGCAGTCCCTGCCACCTTCCTTATGCAGCTCGGTGTCCTAAAGACTGCTGGGCTACACATACCCCCCGCACCTGGTACTCATGACCTCGGGGCCTCCCCAATAAGACTCAACACACAGGCATATTTTGTTGGATGGTGGTCGGCCACAGCTATTTATTGTTTATTTATTTTTCTCTTAACCGGGCAAATTGCCAACTTCACTGACACGTAAACGCCTCCAGGCGAACATTTTTCCAACGGGTATGCCGGCCGCCGAACACTGGCGGGCATGGCCACCGGATCCACCAAATACCACACCTCCAAGGAGGGGCTGGGTTATACCTACACCGAGCCCCGACCCCCACCCAACAAGAACAATGCCTGCTCCACCCCGTCCTGAAGGCCTGACAGGAAAATGTCCATGCCGATTTCATTGAGGTGAACACCGTCCGGCCGCATGAGGCGACGATTATCTCCCTCCAACTGGCGATGTCGTACCACCACCCCACCCTGGGATCGCACATGCCTGGATGTGCGCGCATTTACCGTACGCCTGGCCCTCTCCACCGCTTCCGCATCGCGAGCCCCTTGCCAGGTCACCCTGGGAACGATCTCGGACCACACGAGGAGGACCTCCGGGAAGTATCCCGGGAGGCGGTCCAAATCTGCCCTTATAATGGTAAGGAGATCAGCTAAACGTATAAAACATAAATCGTTACCGCCGGCATGTATCAACAGGACCACCGGACCCGCAGCCAGACGACCAATTTCAATGGCTTCAGAAAGCACCTCCGACCATCTCAGGCCTGGGATCCCCTTCCAGTGCACATCCGCTTGACGAAAACCCAATGAGCGTCCACCAGGTCTACCCTCCGCCCGCTGGGCCGCCCGATGTATGTAGGAATGTCCTAACAGCCAAACCGCCGGCCGATGAGCCTCTGAAAGAGAAAACATGTTAGTCCAACAGCTCCGGCCGAATGTAAGTCGCATAGCATTCGGACCTCCACCTCCCTATCCTCTGAACCTGGTCATTGGGAAGCCCAGCGCGAGCCGCCTCCGTGGCCGCACCTATCCTAAACGAGTGGGTGCCATATTCTGTGGGGTCAACCCCGACCGCCAACAGCGCCCTCCTAAGCTGGCACTGAAACTGATATCTGGTAAGTGGGAGACCACTAGCATGCGTCAGAAAGGACTCCGCTGCGGGCCGCGCGCCTAAGAAACTCGTGGCCAACATCACCGGGCAAGCTACCCCGGAGACTGCAAACAAAGGGATCCACGTGCCTCTACCAAAAACGTCCGTCTTGGAGCGCCGTACTCTAATGCGCACTGCTCCATTTGCCACCATTACGTCATCCTTAAGCAGGCCCCCACTGCGCGCAGCTGAGGGGGCAACCAGCTCCCCTACCCTTAACGCCCCAAAGAAAGCAAAAGAGAAGGCGACCGACATTAACAGGGCTTTGTATGCCCCAGTACAGGTGGTAGGCAATGCTGATATCATAGAGGACAACAAGTTAAACGATATCGGGCGCCTGCATTCCCTGCGGACATGCTCCTTCCTCCACCCACGCATCGCTTGACTAATGGCAAAGTGCTTATTGACATCCCTCCAACCCCTAAGCTTGAAGTGAAAACTGACACCGGACAGCCTGCGCTGCGCCACTATGCTAGACAAACCCTTCTCCTTTAGCTGCAACAAATAAGAGACAGATACACCCAACCTGGCCGAATCATCCACAGCGACAGCTAGGTCCCCCGCCACTGCACACCACTCCTCCCACGCCTTACCATGGTTATTCCACGTAGCCTGAGACACCGAGGACTGGATCAATGGCATTAGGCGGACGACACCAGGTCCCATATGAGAGGCGGGCACGCTTGCCCCTGGGGGTCCGCCAAAGGGCACAACTTGCGAAACTCCTGCCAACGGAAACGGGACAAAGAGTCAGCAACCACATTACTCACCCCTGGAACATGTCGAGAACGAAAACATATGTTATTCTGCAGGCAACGCAGCACTATATGACGCAGCAACGCTAGAACTGGAAGGCAAGAAGAAGACAAATTATTGATGCAGAACACCACACTCAGATTATCCGTCCAGAAACAAACTCTGCGATTTCTCATAGCCGGGCCCCACAGCTCTATGGCAACTGCAATGGGGAACAATTCCAACAGGGTCAGGTTACGGCATAGGCCCGATTCCCGCCACTCCGAGGGCCATGGTTCAGCGCACCATAGTGTGCCGAAAATGGCCCCGAAGCCGCAGGATCCAGACGCGTCTGTATAAAGCTCGAGATCTTGGTTGGAAACCACATCCGATTGCCAGCACGTGCGACCGTTGTATGACTCTAGGAAGTGCTGCCAGACCGTGAGGTCAGCCTTTAGAGGCCTGGTGATACGGATATAATGATGGGGATTACGCACTCCTCTAGTCGCCAGTGACAAGCGCCTGTTAAAAACACGGCCCATGGGCATTATACGGCAAGCAAATACCAGAAGGCCCAGGAGAGACTGCATCTGGGACAATGTGACCTTTCTGACTGCGCCAAAGCCCTTGACCTGATCCAAAAGTTTCGACAGCTTGTCCGCCGGGAGACGGAAAACCATTGAAACAGAATCCAGTTCTATGCCAAGGAATGAGAGCGTGGTGACCGGGCCCTCTGTCTTGTCCTCAGCTATAGGCACCCCAAATTTGGACATATAGTACCTGAAAGTGTTCAACAGGAACTGGCAGATGTTACCAGACCCCGGAGCCACGAACAGGAAATCATCCAGATAATGTATTATAGCGTTACTGCCTGTGACGTACCTGACAACCCACTCCAAAAAAGTACTAAACAACTCAAAGAAATGACAGGAGATGGAGCAGCCCATCGGCAGGCAAGTATCGTAATAATACATGTCATCCAGGCACATACCCAGGAGGTGGTAGCACTCCGGGTGGACTGGCAATAGCCGGAAAGCCGACTGAATGTCGGATTTCGCCATCAAAGCCCCTTGGCCGGCAGCCCTGAGCAAGTGAACTGCCCTGTCAAAGGAAACGTAGGCTACTGAAGCGTCCTCCTTTGAAATGGCATCATTCACTGAGCAACCCTTAGGGTGGGACAGGTGGTGTATAAGCCGAAATTTACCTACCTCCTTCTTCGGTACAATGCCTAGGGGTGATACCCGCAAGTTGGTGAAAGGTGGCGAGGTGAACGGGCCTTCAATTCTGCCCAACGCCACCTCCTGCTCAATTTTTTGCCTTAATACCCTGATGTGCTCCTGAGCGGATTTCAAATTGACAGAAAAAACAGGATGATTGCTACGAACAAACGGTATAAAGAAACCATAGGTAAAACCCTCCCTCAGCTGTTCCGCAGCCTCTCTATTGGGGTAAAGACTTAGCCACGGTGCCATCTCGGACGAGCTCACCGGTGTTCTTCCCCTCAGCGGACAGCCCCGTCCGCGCAGAAGACCTGGTAAGTCTAGTGCATTTTGCGGCGGGGTGCTGACCGCCGCAGGAGGAACACTCATGCCGGAACTTACATAGGCCGTAGAACCGGCAGTGACCTTCATTGAACAGCCAACATGTCCCTGGACGGCGTACGGCCACCCCTCCCGGAAGGGACGAGGGAGCGGGGGCCCCATGCTGAAAGGGAGACGTCTTCTGAGCCATCATTAACCGCAACCACACGTCTGTGGCCTTAACCCCCCATCCGATCTCAGGCTGCAAAGCAAGGCGGCGACGAAACTCCTCGTCGTACCTCCACCAAGCACTGCCCCCATGAGATTTGTAAGCATTGTATACCATGTCTTGATAAATAAAAAGCTCCGAACAGCGCTGAGGGTGTCGCTCACCCATCACACAGCCCAAAACTGCAAACGCCTGAAGCCAGTTATTTATGGTCTTGGCTATCCTAGGACGCCTCTCCACCGGCCTGTCCCCCACTACTCGTCTTTCCTTATCGACTGTGTGCTGGTCCACCGTAACTAAGGACCATATGTCTATGTACTGGTTGTCCCAGATCTTCTGCTTAGTATCTGCATCAACATGTGTGCCAAGTGGACTTAAACCACAAAACAGGGCGTCCTTGTGTATGCTGGCCTTTGGTGGCTCCGCCTTCTGACTACTAGAAGGAGCAGGAGCAGATTCCAGCTTGGCCAAAAGTGCCTTAATGGCAGGGAGTATCTCTCCCCCCTCCCCCCCCGAACACCAAGCTTTTGAAAAATCAAACTCACCGACTCCTGAAGCAGCCGCCGGAGTCACAGACCGGACATCTACGATGGGACACGGATTCATCATCGGGGGCTCCAGCCCCACGGGTGCAGGAGAAGTTGGAACAGAAACTGGGATCGAAGAAACACCTTCCGCGCTGGTCCTACCGACCCCGCGATGCGACTCTCTGGCCGAAGTGCTAGGCTCCCGCCTACGTCTGCGTCTGCGCCGCTCCCTGTCCGAACCAGAGCTTCGGGTAGACGAGGCAGAAGATGAAGGGGAACGCCATCGGGAGGATCGGGAGCGCCTACCCCGGCTCCTCCTACGTGACTCCCTATAGCGGTGGCGGGAATGGTAGCGACTACTACCAGCGGATCTGCGGCGGCTACGCCTCGAAGAGCCCCGGGTGGAAGATGAGGATGATGAGCGAGCTCGCCGACGGCCACGGCTGGTGGTAAGCGAAGCCACGGATCCCTCACGCACAGGAGTCTGCTGGGCCACACTAGCCGGCTGACATGCAGGCCCTGTAATGGGAACAGAGGGAACTGGGAGCTGGGCATGAAGGGGTGCCTGGGATGCCTGTGCAGGGGGACAAACCACAGCAGCACAATCTAAAGCTGCCGCAGCACGCTCTGCCGCCTGTGTTGGCTGCAGCTGCACCTCCTCAGCTATTTGGGCAGGCGCTTCCAGGGACGAGGAGCTGGCACTATGATGACCCCCCATGCTAACAATAATGGCGCTGACTGCTGGCTGTGCGGTGCCGGCGGGCTCAGGAGAAGGCGCGCGAAAACCGGAAGTGGGCGGGGCTTGACTAACGGCACTCGGAGCAGCAAGCAGAGGAGGGACAGACCGCGGCCTGGCCATTAACCCTGCGGTTCCCTTACTCTGGCTCCGGGGGACACTCCTGGGGGGACTGGGACTAAGCCGGTCCGGAGGGCGGGTCCGCCGTGCGGTCCGCCGGCCGCCAGCGCTGGGAACATTCCCAGCATCAGACCGAGATACGGCCTGACCGGCTGCAGGGGAAGCTAAGCCTGTAAGAAGGCGCTGTATAAATCCATCGCTTCCCTGCATGCGAGCACGCAGGGACGCGATGAGGGTCTCTTCGTCAGCCATACCTGAGGAAGCCATGCTGCTGAACTCCTGGCTGCTGGTAAAGAGGGCTGCTCCCGGAAGCCCCCGCCCCCTTATAGGTTTTGGCCGTGTCCGATAGGTCAGCAGCACGTCCCGGAGGCGGTGCCGTGCTGCATCATCTGACCCCCCGAGCACCAATAATGAGCCGCTCACTGCCCCAACTGACGTCACAGAGGCCCCCCCCCTATGATTCTGCATTAACCCCTGCCGCTCCATAAAAACGCCCCGCAGTCCCTGCCACCTTCCTTATGCAGCTCGGTGTCCTAAAAATGTACAGTAGTAGCGAAATGATTTGCTATGCTCGGCCGTCAGCCGGCTGCATTTGAGCTCTGCTCCAGGTGTCTGGAAAATCTGGGTACAGCTCTGGGGAGCTTCTCCTAGGACTGTATACAGCTTTTCTAAACACCCGGAGCGGAACTCAAATGCAGCCGGCTGACGGCCGAGCATAGCGAAGGGTTTCGCTACTGCTGTACATTTGCTGATCCTTAATGCACGCTCACACATGCACACTCAAACAGACAGCTCATACAGACAGCTCACACATGCACACTTACACATGCACATACAGACAGCTCATACATGCACACTCATACAGACAGCTCATACATGCACACTCATACAGACAGCTCATACATGCACACTCACACATGCACACACACATGCACACTCATACAGACAGCTCATACATGCACACTCATACAAACAGCTCATACAGACAGCTCACACATGCACACTCATACAGACAGCTCATACATGCACACTCATACAGACAGTTTATACATGCACACTCATACAGACAGCTCATACAGACAGCTCACACATGCACACTCATACAGACAGCTCACACATGCACACTCATACAGACAGCCCATACATGCACACTCATACAGACAGCTCACACATGCACACTCATACAGACATCTCATACATGCGCACTCATACAGACAGCTCATACATGCACACTCATACAGACAGCTCACACATGCACATTCACACATGCACATACAGACAGCTCATACATGCACACTCATACAGACAGCTCACACATGCACACTCATACAGACAGCTCATACATGCACACTCACACATGCACACACACGCACACTCATACAGACAGCTCATACATGCACACTCATACAGACAGCTCACACATGCACACTCATACAGACAGCTCATATATGCACACTCATACAGACAGTTTATACATGCACACTCATAAAGACAGCTCATACAGACAGCTCACACATGCACACTCATACAGACAGCTCATACATGCACACTCACACATGCACACTCATACAGACAGCTCATACATGCACACTCACACATGCACACTCATACAGACAGCTCACACATGCACACTCATACAGACAGCTCATACATGCACACTCATACTGTATGACTATACAGGGGGGCGGATAGTAGTGTATGACTATACAGGGGGGCGGATAGTAGTGTATGACTATACAGGGGGGCGGATAGGGGTGTATGACTATACGGGGCAGATAGGGGTGTATGACTATACAGGAAGGGGGAATAGGGGTGTATGACTATACGGGGGCGGATAGGGGTGTATGACTATACGGGGCAGATAGGGGTGTATGACTATACGGGGCAGATAGGGGTGTATGACTATACGGGGCAGATAGGGGTGTATGACTATACGGGGCAGATAGGGGTGTATGACTATACGGGGCAGATAGGGGTGTATGACTATACGGGGCAGATAGGGGTGTATGACTATACGGGGCAGATAGGGGTGTATGACTATACGGGGCAGATAGGGGTGTATGACTATACGGGGCAGATAGGGGTGTATGACTATACGGGGCAGATAGGGGTGTATGACTATACGGAGCAGATAGGGGTGTATGACTATACGAGGCAGATAGGGGTGTATGACTATACGGGGCAGATAGGGGTGTATGACTATACGGGGCAGATAGGGGTGTATGACTATACGAGGCAGATAGGGGTGTATGACTACACGGGGGCGGATAGCGGTGTATGACTATATGGGGGGATGGATAGGGGTGTAGGACTTTACTGGGGCAGATAGGGGTGTATGACTATACGGAGGCGGATAGGGGTGTATGACTATACGGGGGGATTGAAAGGGGTGTAGGACTATACGGGGGCAGATAGGGGTGTATGACTATACGGGAAGGGGGAATAGGGGTGTATGACTATACGGGGGGGGCGGATAGGGGTGTATGACTATACAGGGGGATGAATAGGGGTGTAGGACTATACGGGGGGGCGGATAGGGGTTTTTGACTATACGGGGGCAGATAGGGGTGTATGACTATACAGGGAAGGATAGGGGTGTATGATTATACAGGGGGATGAATAGGGGTGTAAAACTATACAGGGGGGGATAGTAGTGTGTGACTATAAAGGGGGGGGCGGACAGGGGTGTATGAGTATACAGGGGGATGAAAAGGGGTGTATGACTATATGGGGGGATAGTAGTGTATGACTATACAGAGGGGGGATAGGGGTGTATGACTATACAGGGGGGCATAGGGGTGTATGACTATACAGGGGGGATAGGGGTGTATGACTATACAGGGGGGATAGGGGTGTATGACTATACAGGGGGGATAGGGGTGTATGACTATATGGGGGGCAGATAGGGGTGTATGACTATACAGGGGGGGGATAGTAGTGTATGACTATACAGGGGGCGGATAGGGGTGTATGACTATACAGGGGTAGATAGGGGTGTATGACTATACGGGGGGCGGATAGGGGTGTATGATTATACAGGGGGATGAATAGCGGTGTATGACTATACAGGGGGGATAGTAGTGTGTGACTATACAGGGGGGGGGGGCGACAGGGGTGTATGAGTATACAGGGGAATGAATAGGGGTGTATGAATATACAGGGGGGGGATAGTAGTGTATGACTATACGGGGGGGATAGTAGTGTATGACTATACAGGGGGGGATAGTAGTGTATGACTATACAGGGGGGGATAGGGATAGGGGTGTATGACTATACAGGGAGGGGGTATAGGGATAGGGGTGTATGACTATACAGGAAGGGATAGGGGTGTATGGCTATACAGGGGGGGGATAGGGGTGTATGACTATACAGGGGGGATAGGGGTGTATGACTATACAGGGGGGGATAGGGGTGTATGACCATACAGGGGGGGATAGGGGTGTATGACTACACAGGGGGGGGCGATAGGGGTGTATGACTATACGGGGGGGGGGGCGGATAGGGGTGTATGACTATACAGGGGGGGAAAGTAGTGTATGACTATACAGGAGGGGATAGGGGTGTATGACTATACAGGGGGGGATAGGGGTGTATGACTATACAGGGGGGTGGATAGGGGTGTATGACTATACGGGGGGGGGCGGATAGGGGTGTATGACTATACAGGGAGGGGTATAGGGATAGGGGTGTATGACTATACAGGGAGGGGGTATAGGGATAGGGGTGTATGACTATACAGGGGGGGATAGGGGTGTATGACTATACAGGGGGGATAGGGATGTATGACTATACAGGGGGGGATAGGGGTGTATGACTATACGGGGGGGGGGGGGGCGTATAGGTGTTTATGACTATACAGGGGGGGATAGTAGTGTATGACTATACAGGGGGGCGGACAGGGGTGTATGACTATACAGGGGGGGGATAGGGATAGGGGTGTATGACTATACAGGGGGGGGATAGGGGTGTATGACTATACAGGGGGGGATAGGGGTGTATGACTATACAGGGGGGGGCGGATAGGGGTGTATGACTATACAGGGGGCGGTATAGGGATAGGGGTGTATGACTATACAGGGAGGGGGTATAGGGATAGGGGTGTATGACTATACAGGGGGGGATAGGGGTGTATGACTATACAGGGGGGATAGGTTTGTATGACTATACAGGGGGGATAGGGGCAGGGCCGTCTTAACAGCATTATGGGCCCCTGGGCAGAGGTGCGAATTACCCCCCCCCCCCCCTAGCGGCCGCCGCCCCTCTTATCTGGTAAGGTACAGTGGTACCTTGGTTTAAGAGTAACTTGGTTTAAGAGATCACAGTTTTTCAAAACTGTGACTTCTATAGGATTCCTCTAGCAGATCTACAGCAGAAAATTCTGCTTGGAAATTCTGCAGTGTGAACAACAGAGCAGAAAACCCATTGAACACAATGGGACTTTGCTCTGCACATTTTTTACGGGAGGAATTTCAAGCTGAATTTTGAGCTGAATTTCAAGCTGAATTCCTCGCCTTTTCCTCAGTGTGCACATAGCCTGACCCAGGAAGTCTCCCTCACCTGCCAAATCATAGCAGATCCACTTCAGGCTGGGGCCTACATCAGGGGACAGGACTGTGGGGGTAATCTCTCCATAGCTGTAACCCCTATCTCCCCGGACAGAGAGTGCTGCATGTATGTGCCCCCATCTGTCCTGCTCATTCCTTCATGCTCCCTGCAGTCTCTATCAGCCCTTGTGTTTCCCATCCGCTCCATTACTGTACAGTAACTTATAATATCACAATATGTTTGATTTATCTGTTTTACATGTTATTCAGAATAATAAATCATTATTTTTTGGGTGTGGAACCAATTGTCTGCATTTCTATAATTTCTTATGGGAAAATTTGCTTTGGTTTAAGAGTGATTTGGATTACAAGCACGGTCCTGGAACGAATTATGCTCGTAATCCAAGGCACCACTGTATATTGCCTATAATAGTGATTGTCATATATGTTGCACACATACAGTATATCACTATTACAGGCAATATACCTTACCACCTATTTATCTACCATATAGATACAGGTATAAGGGTGGAGCAGTAGGTAGGTGGTTATATAGCCTATAATAGTGATATATGTGTACAAATATATATATGGGGGGTACAGGTATATGTGGGGTATACAGGTGGTGGGTAAAAGCCTAATTAATATATATTGGTGCCCCTCTCTATATATGAGACATGTTGCTGTCCCTCTGCATATACGCCATGTTGTCTCCCTGTATACTGTATAATACAGGGAGTCTGTGTATACTGTATTATACAGTATACAGGGAAACAACACGGCTTATATATAGAGAAGGGCAAAACAACATGTCTCATATATACAGAGGGGCAACAACATGACTATTATATATGAGAACCATATTGTTTCCCTGTATGTATACTGTATAATACAATATACAGGGAAACAACATGGTTCATATATAGAGAAGGGCAAAACAACATGGTTCATATATAATAGTCATGTTGTTGCCCGTCTGTATATATGAGACATGTTGTTTTGCCCTTCTCTATATATGAACCATGTTGTTTCCCTGTATATTGTATTATACAGTATACATACAGGGAGACAACAATGGAGTGATAGGTGAAGGATAAGTATATAATACACTGCTGCATACACTGAATGGAGATATATATACACACTCAGGAGGAGGATAAGTATATAATACATTGCTGTATACACTGAATGGAGATATATATACACACTCAGGAGGAGGATAAGTATATAATACACTGCTGTATACACTGAATGGAGAGATATATACACACTCAGGAGGAGGATAAGTATATAATACATTGCTGTATACACTGAATGGAGATATATATACACACTCAGGAGGAGGATAAGTATATAATACATTGCTGTATACACTGAATGGAGATATATACACACTCAGAGGAGTTACACCCCCGATCCCTCCCCCTCCCTGTTTACCAGTTCACCCAGGGCCCTGTCGGCATCCCTGCAGAGAGCACTCCCATGATTAACCCCTTCCCTGCCAGCTAGCCTCCCCCCTCTGGTATCAGCACATACTCACTCAGGCTTTGTGCTTCAGGCCTCCAGCTTCTCCTTCCTCTCAGGGCTCTGCTGGTGACGTCACTCTCCTGCTCCGCACGGGAATGCAGGGGGTGAGAGAGACCTCTAGTGACGGGAAGCAGAATGCAGCTTCCGGCCACAAGAGCGAGCTGTGCACAGCCCCTATGTACCAGCGCTGATCAGGAGCACTCCCAGTTAAAGGGCCAGGGAATATGACACAGGGCAGGGGCCCCCTAGGACGCATGGGCCCCCGGGCAGCCGCCTACCATGCCCAATGGTTAAGACGGCCCTGGATAGGGGTGTATGACTATACAGGGGGGGCGGATAGGGGTGTATGACTATACGGGGGGGGGGCGGATAGGGGTGTATGACTATACAGGGGGGGATAATAGTGTATGACAATGCGGGGGGGGGGCGGATAGGGGTGTATGACTATACGGGGGGGGGCGGATAGGGGTGTATGACTATACAGGGGGGGGATAGTAGTGTATGACTATACAGGGGGGGCGGATAGGAAAGTAAGCCACATTGGAGTAAGTTTTAAGGAACCGCAGCAACACTAGGTTGATGACGTGGGCCAGGCATGGTACATGGGTCAGGGTGCCAAGTTGCAGAGCCGCCACCAGGTTCCGCCCCTTGTCAAACGCAACCAAGCTCACTGCTAATTACACACGAACCCGGGATGCCAGTTAAGGCCCAGCAGTAGCCAACAAGGAGGCAAGGGCAGGCACACCAGTAGTCTACGTGGATGCCACTTAAGGCCCAGCAACAACGAGGCAAGGGCAGGCACACCAGTAGTCTACATGGATGCCAGTTAAGGCCCAGCAACAACGAGGCAAGGGCAGGCACACCAGTAGTCTACATGGATGCCAGTTAAGGCCCTGCAACAAAGAGGCAAGGGCAAACACACCAGTAGTCAACATGGATGCCAGTAAAGGCCCAGCAATAGCCAACATGGAGGCAAGGGACAGTTGCTGCAGGGACAGTTGCTGCAGGGACAGTTTAACGCTGCGCTTGGACACCTTGCTGGAGGGTGTGGAGCATAGTGGAGGGGAAGGGGTGCGTGTAGGGTGGGAGGCGCTCGTGTCTGGGGCCTGGGCAGTGGGACTGACAGAGCCAGCACGTGACACAAGGGAAGGAGCAGGGGTGCGACTTGCAGTCACTGAATGGCCTTGGTTCCACTGAGTGGGGTGTTTAGCACTCATGTGCCTGCGCATGCTGGTAGTGGTTAGGCTGATAGTGGTGGCTCCCCTGCTGATCCTGGCGTGGCACACGCTGCATACTACAGTCCGTCGGTCATCCGCAGTTTCTTTACAAAACCTCCAGACTTCGGAACATCTAGCCCTGGCCACGGGAGTTTGACTCTGTGAAACAGTTGCTTATCTACTCGCTCTGCCCCTGCCTCTCCCTCTGCCCACTCCTCTTCCTCTTCCAACCGGTCCTGTGGGTGAACTTGCCTCCCCCTCAGAAGCACGGTCTTCACTAGGCTTATCCACCCAGCTCGGGTCAGTCACCTTGTCCTCATCCACCAGCTCCTCACTCTCCTCCTCACTTTGAGTTACATCCATGACAACAACCTCACTGTCTGACAACCGGGTCTCATTGTCATCATCAGACACTTCTTCCAACCCCGCTTGCAAGTCCCCACTCTCATCACCCACTGACTTTGTGAGCTGCATAGTTTGGGCAACAGGACAGATCGACTGCTTCGGTTGCTCTGACTCAGGGAAGGGTCCAGAAAAGAGTTCCTGGGAGCATGGTGGTGGATCTGAATCCCTTCTTTCTCTGGAGGGGCCAGGCTGTGGGGAAGGAGGCAGAGCTAATGGATCAAGGGTTCCACTCCCTTGGGTAGCATGGGCGGACTGCTTTGAAGACTGGGTGGTGGATAAGTTACTGGACACATTATCCGCTATCCACGTGATCACCTGTTCACACTGCTGCAGTTTCAATAACGGTCTACCATGAGACCCTGTAAGTTGGTCAAAGAAGCTAGGGAGTGGACGTCTGCGGTGTGCCACTGCTACCTCCTTAACAGGTGCTGCTTGGTCACCCTGCCCTGAAACACGGCCTCCAGCAACCACATCACTTGGAACCCCACGCCCACGCCCTCGACGCTTACACCTTGGGTTCACCATTTTATGGACACTGCACAGTATGGAACTGAGATAGGCTTTGTGTATGAAATACAGATATCTGGAAAAATAGTTGCAGTAACTAATGGTTTGGGGGTGCTTGACAGTGCTATCTGGTATGGGCACCAACTGTACACACTTTCTGTCACCCCTATACAATGGGCAGTGAAGTTCTATGCAGGATGCACTATAAATCCCAGCAATACAGTGTAGTACACACTAGTTTAGGGGGTGCTTGGCGGTGCTATCTGGTATGGGCACCAACTGTACACACTTTCTGTCACCCCTATACAATGAGCAGTGAAGTTCTATGCAGGATGCACTACAAATCCCAGCAATACAGTGTAGTACACACTAGTTTAGGGGGTGCTTGGCGGTGCTATCTGGTATGGGCACCAACTGTACACACTTTCTGTCACCCCTATACAATGAGCAGTGAAGTTCTATGCAGGATGCACTACAGATCCCAGCAATACAGTGTAGTACACACTAGTTTAGGGGCTGCTATCTGGTATGGGCACCAACTGTACACACTTTCTGTCACCACTATACAATGAGCAGTGAATTTCTATGCAGGTTGCACTACAAATCCCAGCAATACAGTGTAGTACACACTAGTTTATGGGGTGCTTGACGGTGCTATCTGGTATGGGCACCAACTGTACACACTTTCTGTCACCCCAATACAATGAGCAGTGAAGTAAGTTCTATGTAGGATGCACTACAAATCCCAGCAATACAGTGTAGTACACACTAGTTTAGGGGGTGCTATCTGGTATGGGCACAAACTGTACACACTTTCTGTCACCCCAATACAATGAGCAGTGAAGTTCTATGCAGGATGCACTATCCAGCTATACAGTGTAGTACTCCAGGACCACCAGCCCCAAAATCAAAAAGGAATACACTGAGCACTTCTTAGGGGTGTGTATGCAACACCTAATGCCCCCTTTCTGCCAGCAGCCGGTCACCACAGTGCGTTGGATAAATCGCGGTAGCAGCACTGCAACTCCTAGCAGTCTCTAGTAATAGTTTTAATAAAAGCTTTTAAGCCCTGAAAAGGGCTGTTTGTATTTCTAGTATATACCCTGCCTACTGGAACCCTAAATCCTACACTGGCTCTCTCCCTTAGCAGCAGCTCTGTCCCTGATCTCTCCCAGCACACGTCTGAAGCCAGCACTGCCGGCGCCGATTTTTATATGGCAGAGTCATCTGATCTGGCCAACCAATCCCTGCTATCGACATGTATGGTCCCACGTGATCGCAGGATGTACCAAAGAGTGTCCTGCATGTTTATTGGCTGCAAAATAGCGCACAAACTTACAGGAAACGGATGATGAGATTTCCTCCAGTATCGCGAGATGCTCGTCCGAGTAACGAGTACCATCGAGTACCCTAATGCTGGAACAAGAACCAAGCTCGGACAAGCATGCTCGCTCATCACTAATTATTATTATTATCATTCAATGCTTTATTGTAGAAAGAAGACACCAGTATAAACATAGTTCAGGATAAAAAAAAGGTTTATTATTATTTCAAAAGCATTGTCTGCTGACATATGTAAATACATATATTTTGCTTTATGGTACATGTATGGTCTAATAAAATTCCTTTTTTTTCCCTTTTCTTTTACTAAACTTTATATAGTTATAATTAATTTGGACATGACTTGATAGTATAAAAAATACTAATGTATATATACTTAAAAACATAATTCATATCTATGCCAGGATACATAGGCCATAATCACTAAACTAAATGACTAGCTTTTTTATATAATATTTTTCTAACGACAGAGCTGTATGAGGGCTTTACTTGTAGAATAAGTTGTACTTTATAATGACACCCTTCATTGTACTATAAAATGTATAGAAATGAAAATGATATTTTTGGGGCTGAAATTGATAGCCTAGGTAACATTTTATTGGAACTCGTTATAATATGAAAGCTGATCTGTGATTGGTCACTGAGGAAAATTACCTCACAGAATGGTAGATCTAGGTCAGTAGTCCGAGGCCAGTATAGTGGGTGCAGTTTTTGATGGAAGTGCAGAATATTAACCAAACACACAAGTGTGGAGAACAGCAATTGGATGCACAGTCTCTTAAGATCTTACAGTGGTTCAATAGCTGAAATGAGACAGAAAATGCAGTAGGATATGTGTGGGCTTTTAAACAATCTATTCTCTTTTATAGATTAAAGTGTTTGTACTAGTACAGAAGATTTTCTCTGAGGAAGTCTTCTTTAATCGGCTTCCAATGTGCATATATGTTGTAATAAATATACTTAACCCCTTTTTAATCTCCTTAAGGGAGATCAGAGAGGGCTCCAGGCGTGAGCTCGCGGTCCCCGGTTGCAATGTGTAGCCAGGGACAGCGGGTATTAGCTGGCGCGGGCCAATCGACGCGGACGGCTATTTAACTATTCAAATGCAGCTGTCAAATGTTGTCAAATGTTGTCTCTAGGCCTGATGTCTTGCAAGTCCTAGACTTATTATGAGGTCCTTGTACAAATGCCTCAAAGTCCCTGAAAGTCCTATATCAATCTTCCAATGTTCTCTCAGATAGAACTTACCAGGGGCATAGCTAGAATTCATGGGGCCCCATAGCAATAAAATGTACGGGTCCCCCCCTCCGCTACGCTGGAGAACAGTGGTCAGGAGTTATCATAGCAGTGAAGCAGAGATCTCCTTGTCTTCTCCATATTAACCCTTTTTTATTTTGCAACACGTAAGTGAACACTGGATAATTTACACACAGCAGTACATAAGGGGTAAAGCAGAAGGACACAGGAGGGCTCTTATCTTAACTGTGCATCCCTGGGCCCCCCTCCTGCACGAGGCCCCATAGCAGCTGCCTACCCTGCCTCTATGGTAGCTACGCCACTGGAACTTACAATTATTCCAGAATTTATAGGCTCTTGGCATGAGTCTCAGTTGTTACAGCAAGCACTTCTGAGTGGTGAGGCCTAGCTACATAATGGTGAGGAGACACGACACTAAGGCACTACTCCTTTCATCTTCTCACTCTGCCAATAGAATAGTCTTCTGTGAACAAGATTTTTTTATTAGTGAAAAGGGACCTCACTCTATACCAGCTTACATCAGTAGGTGACAGCATCATGGCAAGTTATATAGTGTCAGCTATGTGGGTAAGTCTTAGAGATGCAATAACAGTGAGGCACAGTAATAACACTGCAGCTATCTGACTTGTTTCATGTAGCAGGATCTGTACTGGGATACTACATATAAATTAACTATCATTTTTGTAGTTTGGTGCTTGTAGCTACAATATATTCAACAAAATTCTTACCAAAATTATCCCTACAGAGTACATACAGCATCAAAACCTCATAGACATAGACATTTGACGATATAAAAGATAAAATACAGCCAGAAAAGTTGAGTCTAACTTTTATTATCTATGTGAGCCATGTGTCTTTATTTATTACGTATCCTCTTCTGTTAACCCTTCACTCTCTTCTTCATTCCATTTCACTGAAACACTGAGGGAGACACTGCAGCTACATCCCCTAATACTTCTATATTTACTAGTTCTATTGGTTTAAAAAGTGAAGAAGACGTAAGCCTTAAAGGAGAAGTCCGGGGTTGGACATTTTTTCCCCCAAAAGACCCAGGGAGGAAGTGGCTAAATAGAACAACATGTGCCTATATCCCCATAGCGCGGTCCCGCCTCCTCAACTCTTTTGAAAAGAATGTCTGACCCCAAATTTCCCCTTTAAAAAGCAAAATTTCTCTGTCACTTCACTTTTCTTTTCATATGGTCAACTTCAGCTCACAAAGCTCGCTCACATATTCCTCATTGTAAGGGTCGTATCTCAAGGCTTGTTCATAGCAATTTATTGCATCATCTATTTCCCCTTTAGTCTTATGGATAAAGCCGAGCAAAGCAAAAGCCTCAGCGTCACGAAAATTATTCTTAATCTTCCGTGAAGAAATTCTTTTTAGAGATTTCTCGCTGAATTCTCTCTCACTTTTGGGTATATTAATCTGCAGACTCTTTTTATAGTAGTTGATGGCTTCAGGTTCGGACCTCATGCCATATTCTTTGAAACGTCCATAATTGTAATAGATTTGCTGCTTCTCCTCATCTGTAAGATTGGTGAGTGCCAAAACGGCTTGAAATGTGTCCTCTGCTTTCTGATATTCCTTTACTTCACTATACATATCTGCTAGATCTATATAAGCATACACAAATGTTTTCTTGTACTCCAATGCCTTTTCAAAATGAAAGATGGCATTTTGGACAAGGTCATTCGATTCTCTGTCCATTTGTCTTTTATACATATTCCTGTTTCCAGACTTCTTTTTGTAATTGAAATACTTTCTCCTGTAACATATTGCTATCTGGTGATGTAGAAATCCCGATGTTGGGATGAGATCTATGGCAGTTTTCAGGACCTTCAGGCCCTCCTCCACCATCCCAGCTCTCCTGTAAAACTTTGCTACATACCGGAGCAAATATGGAGAGCTTGGGGCCTGTTCTAAGGCTTCTTGAATATATGGTTTTCCTTCTTTACTTCTATTGAGATCTTGAAGCTTCAAAGCAAGAAGCGCCTTCACCACGGCATCATTTGGATTCTTCTCTACTGCCCGTTCCAGTAGCTCTATGGATCTGCATTCTGAAGCTGGGCATTGTCTGCCATTAAAACCTTCCAGTCTATAGACCACAGTTGCGTATCCAGAGTTCCACTCAGGATCTTCTGGCTCTAGCTCCAAAGCCTTCTCAAAGCATTGTTTTGCTTCTTCATAATATTGGCCACAAAATTTAAGCAGTGTCCAGCCCTTTTCCCCATAGATTTCAGCTTGGTCTGGTGTATCTTTTAGTTCTTTATGAATCTGCTCTACTTTATCTATATAATTTTGAGACTCTTCATACTGGTTTAAGTAGTAGAACACCCAAGCATAATTTCCGTATGTCACCAAATATCTGTGATCAGTTCCATCTGGATTATTCTCTTTAATCATTTCTTCTGCTTTCTCTAAGTTAGCAATTGCTTTTGGGTAGTCACCTTTCAGATGCATCACATAGGCCAGTAGATTGTACACCATGTATTTGTTCTTGGTGACAAGAAAAGTCAGTTGGTTATTTAATCTGTCTTCTAATTCATCGGGTTCTGTGTCCTTTAAAAAAAGTTTCCATGTAAAGTGACATTTGAGTTGTAGTAAATGCAGCTTTAATGCTCCCTTTGATATCCCACTGTGAGAGAAAATAAGAGATTGGCATTAATAACTTCTGTATTTTTCTCTTTATAAGACGCACCTCTGGTTTAGACAACTGAAAACAGGAAAAAAAAAATGTCATGCTAATTAATTTTTCCCTGGTGGTCTAAGGCGGTGAAGGGGTTAAAGTTTATTGAAATGAGAGGGCTACTTTAACACTCACCCAACTCTGCTTTATCAAAACACACACACACAGCTCTGCAGCATGCACAATAAACACACAGCTTTGCTGTATCAAAACGCACACACAGCTCTGCAGCATGCACAATACACACCCATTTCAGCTGCATCATACACACCCAGCTATGCTACATAAACATACCCACAGGCACATACGATACTGTATCAATATACAGACACACACACCTCTGCCTTATCACCATAAAAAACAGCTCTGCTATATACATACATACATAAATACATACATACAAAGACACACACACACACAGACACAAATTTAATACAGATTGTCCCTACATGCAGTATCTGTAGGCACAATCATGTGAGTAATCACATGATTGTAACATCACTGAAGGTCCTACAGGTCCTTTCGCTCCATTCTGGGTAAGTTCCCAGATGCTTTTACATGCAGGAATCTAAAGGTGGTGCACATGTCAGGCCACCCTGTCACCTAGTGAAATAACTTTTTCATGTCTTTGTATCTTTTAGGTTTCAAGAGAAATCCATAGGTTTTACATACTGAGGCTGGGTTCACACTACGTATATTTCAGTCAGTATTGTGGTCCTTATATTGCAACCAAAACCAGGAGTGGATTAAAAACACAGAAAGGCTCTGTCCACACAGTGTTGAAATTGAGTGGATGGCCACCATATAACAGTAAATAACGGCCATTATTTCAATATAACAGCCAGAAAATAACAGCAAATATTTGCCATTAAATGGCGGCCATCCACTCAATTTCAACATTGTGTGAACAGATCCTTTCTGTGTTTTTAATCCACTCCTGGTTTTGGTTGCAATATGAGGACCACAATACTGACTGAAATATACGTAGTGTGAACATAGCATTATTTTGCAACTGACTGAACTGCAGATTTGTGGCAGATTTCACCATATGCATTCCGCATATTCATTTTAACCCCTTTTTAACCTTTTTCCTCTCTGTAGCTTTAGTCTCTTCACTCTCTCTGGGCGGTCACCAGTGCCCAGGACAGGAGTGAATTGTGGTTTATCCCTTAGTAAGTCCGCAGTTACCACAGCTTTGTTCCCCTGTGTCTCTACACGGACCTACAAAACACAGCAATCGCTGAGCTCAGGGAGACCAGCGACAAAAAAAATCAAATAGAGTACTCACTGAAGAGTCTCCATTAATACATTGCCCCCTATAAATTTAAATATGCAAAAGAGGGGTCCGTGGAGCCTCAGTTGCAAGTCTCAAAACACAGGAATAGCCAGATATCCCTCCAGGGGAGGAAAGCCTATTGCCAAGGGGGTGCCTGACTTGCATTGAAAAATACACACAAAAAGGTTCGAGATAGGGAGAGTGAGGTGATCTAAAACCTGGGCTGCAGTACTCAACTACTCCATTGGATGTCGCCCTATCAATACTGAAACAACCCACTAAGAAAATATTACACAAGAAAACAATGGGAAATATGTACATAGAAGAACATATTTCCTTCTTTCCCCATCTTCTCTCAAAATTTTCTTCTTTTGTACAGTATTATTTAGGCATCATATACTGTCTGTATGTGGTACAATTGACTTGGTGAAAACTCTGCCTGTGGTCTAAAGATCGCGAGACACATTTTCTTTTTCTTTTAAATCTTGCTAAGATGGTCCTACCTATAGCAGGTCGTATTTAAAGGGAGCACTTTACAACTTTACAAAGGGAGCTCTCGCCTTAACAGGCAAATTACTTATAGGGGTACCCTCATACAGGGTGCAAACTACCTACCGGGGGCTCCTAACTGAAGGGGGCAAACTTCCTATAGGGAGTCCTAGCTATAGAGTAAACAGAATACAGGGTTATCGTATCCACTGAGGTCAAATTACCTACTGGAGGGTCCTACCTAAATGGGGGAAACTACCGACTGGGGGGGCTAAACTACCTACAAGAGGGCAAAATATCTACTAGAGGAAGACTGCATACTGGTACAAACTGCCTACAATGGGGTCCTACAGTACCTACTGGAGTAAAACTAACTATAAGGTGATCCTATTTATAGGAGACAAACTACCTTCAGGTGGTAAACTACATATGGGGGGTAAACTAATGCAGTAACTTATTTACCTTCCCACTTCTCTCAAACCAACATACCGTATTTTCCAGTGTATAAGGCCACTGGGCGTATAAGCAGATTGTCAGGGGTTTGCCTTATACGCCAGAAAACGATTTAGTGCTTTAGGGTGCACTGGTGATTACAATGCTAGGCCATGTTCACACAACGTAGGTTAAGTATTAATCACGGTCGTTGTTACATTGTGCTGCAGCTAGAGAGAATCCCGGCCGGAGTGTATACACATAGGGGGAGATTTATCAAAGGGTGTAAATTTTAGACTGGTGCAAACTACCCACAGCAACCAATCACAGCTCAGCTTTAGGCAGTGCTGAAAGAAAAGAGGAACTGTGATTGGTTGCTGTGGGCAGTTTGCACCAGTCTAAATTTTACACCCCTTGATAAATCTCCCCCACAGTACACACTCCAGCCAGCATCGCTAGTGGCCATGCAAATACTGACATGTCAGTTCACACAATGATGAGCAGCAGTAAATTCGGACGCATCCAAATTCAGCATAAGTGAAGATCATCCGTCCGGTACCTAGCAACCAATCAGATTCCACTTTTCATTTCTCACAGATTCTTTGAAAAATGAAAGGTGGAATCACTTTGGTTGCTAGGGGCAACTAAGACAATTCTACTTTACATCAGTTTGATAAATCTCACCCTTAGTTAATTAAATTATCATGTGCCTGATTATTCAAATGCTTTAATCTGTCTTTATTATTACCATCACAACAAAAGCAATACTAACTCTGGTGTGGATACAAATAAATACCTGGATATCTGTCTAGATACATGGGTATGATTCATTTCCAATATTTTATGTTTTTTATTTTTAAAAAAAAAAGTCAATTTCACTAATGAAATGTGATTGGATACTATTATTTGTGGGTCGTCTATGGGCAGTCCAAGGGTGGTCCATAGGTTGGCCTTCTCAGCCTAGGAAAATTTTCTTTTAAATAAACAAAGCTTTCGGGAACTCAATAATTCTTATAGGCAACTAAGTCAGACTCTGAAAGCTAAATCTCTGCAGCGACAGCCTCCATTGTACTGGTAGCTCAGGGCTTGTACATATGCAGTAAGTCACCCAAAAGCTATTCTACAAAAATCTGATATAATAATAAAGCTTCTCCCTTAGGATATGAGCTCACTACGAAATTTGGGTGGAAATTTTAAGCGGAGTCCGCCTGAAGTTCTGCCTGTCCCATAGACTCAATGATATTCTGAAGCTCAATCCTTCACCCGCAGATAGACTTAACATGTCAATTCTTTGGACGGACGTCAGATTGATCTTCAGAATATTATTAAGTCTATGGAACAGACGGAACCTCAAGTGGAGACCGCTGCGTGGACTCTGCTTGAAATTTCTGCCCAAATTCCCATACCCTTACTGGCCAAAGCCAGGAATTATACTAATTGTACTGGGGGGGATGTGTTGCAGGTTAACACCTGTGCCATAGGGCGATCGATTGCAACCTTTACCTTGTATCTAATTATCATGACCAAATAGAGTTGCTTGCAAGTGCCCCTGGCATCCTGGGCACACGTCCTGCCAGCCCCTATTACTTTACTGCTGTAAAAACATGCACACTGCAAAACAATATTACATTGAACAAACCACCCACCTCAAATCGACATCTTCTAGTTATAGTTCTCTCATAAGACTGACTATAGAGATGTCTTCAAATACATTATAGTTAAAACGTGACATTGAATCAGAGTAAATTATAAAGCACAGGTCTATTGGCTCATAGTGTAGACATCATGGAGTTTAATATACAAAAAGCAGGAGAATATAAAAGTATTTACCTCATTTTGTCAAGCCTCGTCCTTCCTGTCTCTATGAAGAAGCTGCTGAGTACAACAGTGATCTGGCGTCCTTGCTTTTATAGTTACACAGTCCTCAGGATCACGACAGCATCAGTAGGAGGAGGAGAGAATGGAGAAACAATACTGCGGAGTGCTATAGTGATGTTATGCAGCGGAGAATGGAAACTGAAAGTAGCTGCAGTATCTCCGTAAACACATTATGGATAGGGAAGTTTCTTGCTGTGACTTTTTTTTAACCCCTACATATATTTTAACCCCTTAAGGACAGAGCTTAAAATGGCCTTAAGGATTGCACCAATTTTCATTTTTGCATTTTTGTCTTTTCCTCCTCACCTTCTAAGAGCTATAACTCTTTTAAATTTGTTGGGCACACATTGACCTTTATAAACAGGGTTATATGTGCCCAATAACGATAAAAGGAAACTGACAGCACAAATATGTCTATATTGGGGTCTAGGATATGTATATATCTGTTCTGTCAGTTTAACCCCTTCAAGACCGAGCCCATTGATGCATGGATTTCCAGGTCAAATTAATGCAATTCCAGGTTCCTCCCCGCCTTCTAAGAGCTATAGCGTTTATTGGACACCCACTGCCAGATCCGGTCATCGTCTGGAACGCTATTACAACGTACTGCCCTGAAACCGCCTCACATCAGACTGCGGAGGGTGCGGCTGGGCAATATTATCTGCAGGGGCTTATTATCTGCACCGGTTTATTGACATATCACGCTAAGCCATGTGTTTCAGTCTTCAGTTTATGACCAACAAGGATTTGCTAATCTGTAATACCACCATCTATACTTACCTTACTGTGGGACTAATCACACCATGGAATCCATCCGGGACAGGATTTATGTTGTTCATATCAGATGAGGGTAAACCTACTGCAACAAGGAATGGCTGACATCTCCAGCACTCCTACAGGCTTAGCTGATTACAAATACTTTATAAAGCATTACAGACCTACTTGTCAAATATCACTACCAATCACGTTCGCCAGGGGCCATTGACCTACTGCATAGCAGTGACGTATTGAGCAGATGCACATCAAGCACTGTTGACCCATCCCTGAGGAACCTAGCGCCACAGACTGGGAGAAACGCGTCGGTTGATGACATAGGGTCAATCAGCAGTCCACATGCCCCTGCATTGACTGTATTGTGGATGGACAATAACTCATAGCTGTGTGATTTATATTGATGTCACCAACAGCAGACTATAGGTACATCTGTGCTGCTTGTGATATGGCACATCTCCTCTAGTCCTCCAGTCTGGCCACCGGTTGAATCTTCAGTCCCGCCTTCTCCAGAATGTTTTTCAGCCAGAGGAAGTGGGGCCTAAAGACACAGGCGGCAGGACTGGACGAGGCGTGCCGGATCACAAGCAGTGCGGATGTATGTATAGACTGCTGCTTGTGATCTTTTAACTGACAACACAGATATCTGTGCTGTCCTTTTAAAAGTATGGCTGACATGTTTCGCCTGCGAGCCCGGCGAAACATGTCAGTTACACATGGACAGCTATTTTAATTATTGCACCTCTCAATGTGAATTGTTTATGGGGAAATGGCTTCACAGACAGTATAGGCCAGTTTGCAGAGCGTATACTAAATCGCTCAAGGGACAGCAGTACTCTGCTGTAAGCGGTATACTCCTGCCCGGCTGGGCTTAGTGTGTATTTCCATATACGGTTGTACCAGGAACCCACAGGATTACACCTTGGTGTATAGACAGTCAGTTACCCTGACGAGGGTTGACCGTCTTCGCCGCAGGTGAAGCCTCCCCAACAATTAGGAGATATTGGCTGATATTCGCATTAACAGTGGGAGAGAGAGGCAGCAATATTTTAATGCATCGCACACAGTACATATTAATACAGATCTAATAAAAGTTATGTTAGGAATATGACTTTGCGCTCCTCGGTCCGTGCCGGGTGGTCGAGGAAGCGCTGAGTTTGTCTGTGGTTTTTTTCACACTGTCTGAATTGTGTTGTATTTGCCCGCTTTTCCTGGCAGAATCCTGGCAGTGCAGGGGTTACTGCTCTGCTTGATTTTCTCAGCTGAACTTGCTGCTGGGATCAGGGCTGGTCCAATCATCTGCTGGACTCAGTCTCTGATCCTAGATAAATAGCAGCAAGTTTCTTTCTTCCCTGCTGACTATTATAGTTCACCCGCCTGCTCAGCTCCCTGTTTAGTTACTCTGATCTCTGTATTCTGGATCTTCTGCATCTGACCTCGACTATTCTCCTGTTTGCTGTTTTTGAACTTCGCCGCTCGGCTGTTGCTGACCTGGTTTGTCTGACACCTCTTATTGTGTTTTGTTTGTCTGTCCGTGCTTTGTGTGTCGCACCTATTCAGTGTAGGGACCGACTCCATGGTTGTCCGGGCCATTTAGGGCCGTCCGTGGCAAGTAGGCAGGATCAGTGGGTGGGGTCAGCTCAGGGCTCACTGTCCGTGTCTTGTCAGACTGCCTTTGCCATACTGACCATTAACAGAATAGTCAGCCCAAAAATTTGTTGGGGTAACCTAGCATTATGGACGCCATGAAGACTCTGGTGAACCAGATGCAAGGTCTGAACACGCTGGTTCAGAACCTTGCTGTGCGCCTCCAGGAACAAGAGACTGCGCCCCGACAGGTGACCATGACCACCCCTCTACCTCCGGAACCTCCTGTGCAGCTCCCTGAAAAGTTTAAGGGAGACAGGAAGCGTTTCCGAACATTTAGAGAGGGGTGCAAGTTGTTTTTTCGTTTGTGCCCCCGCTCCTCTGGAGATGAGGACCAAAGGGTGGGCATTATTATGTCCCTCTTGCAGGGTCCTCATCAGGAGTGGGCTTTTTCATTACCCCCTGGATTCATGGAGTTGACCTCCGTGGATCAATTTTTTGCTGCCCTAGGACTCCTGTATGACGATCCAGACCTAGCAGCGGAAGCAGAACGCCAACTGACTTCCATGAAACAGGGAAAGAGACCTGTGGAGGAGTACTGTGCGGAATTCAGACAGTGGTGTGTGTCATCTGGCTGGATTGACCCCGCACTGCGGTGCCAGTTCCGGATGGGGTTGTCGGACCAGCTTAAAGACCTATTACTGGTATACCCTACCCCCGACACCTTAGAAGAAACAATGACTTTGGCGATTAGGGTTGACAGGCGACTCAGAGACAGACATAGCGAGAAAGGAACTTCTGAGTCTTCTAGTTCTCTTCCTGTTATTGACTCTGTTTCTCAGTCTCCTCCTTCTGTTCCTCTGTCACAAGAAGAACCCATGCAGCTTGGAGCCTCAGATGCCAAGGCCCGACGAGCCTTCCGCCTGCAACACAACCTCTGCCTATACTGTGGTAAACTCGGTCATCATGTGAGCTCCTGTCCTGCTAGACCTGACCAGCTGGCTGAAAGACTCCAGCGCCCATCGAGTGACCATCGAGGGGGTCATTCAGGCGCACAACTATCCCTTGAACATAAAGATACCTATCTCACTTTGTTTGGGGCACAAATTGGTCTTGGGTTTTGCTCATGTGGATTCTGGGGCCTCCGCCAATTTCATTAGCTCCGGTTTTTAGTCACGTTTAGAGGCATGTCCGCTTTTGCTCAATAATCCATTGACCATCACTGGTGCGGATTCTACCCCTTTGGCCCGGGGTAGAATCTGCTATGTCACTCCATCTATGAAGGTGCAGGTTGGGTCAATTCACAGGTTGGGTCAATTCACCAAGAAATGCTTGACTTTTTAATCATAGACAATTTAACTACTGATGTTATTCTGGGTTTACCTTGGTTGAGTAAACATAATCCTGTTTTTGATTGGTCCACTCGTGAATTGGTAAAATGGGGATCTGAGTGCTCTCCTCATTGTATTTCGCTGAATGCCGCATTTGTCTTCCCCAAGGAGGGGGAGATCCCGGAGTTTATTTCCGATTTCTCAGATGTATTTGATGAGAAGGCTGTTGATGTGTTGCCACCTCATAGGCCATATGATTGCTCCATTGATTTGATCCCTGGTACTAAATACCCTAAAGGTAGAATTTTTAATTTGTCTAGGCCTGAGAGGGAGGCTATGCGAGAGTACATTCAGGAAAGTCTCCGCAAGGGTCACATTCGTCCCTCCAAGGATGGTGGTCTTAGACCGTGTATTGATTACCGAGAACTAAATAAGATCACTATCAAAAACCAGCACCCCCTTCCCCTTATTCCAGATCTCTTTAATCAGATTGTGGGTGCTCAGTGGTTCTCCAAGATAGATCTTCGTGGGGCCTACAATCTGATCAGAATAAGGGAGGGGGATGAGTGTAAGACCGCCTTCAATACCCCTGAGGGAATTTTCGAGTATCGGGTGATGCCATTTGGTCTGAGTACTGCCCCTGCAGTATTCCAGCATTTTGTGAATGGCATATTCAGGGAACATCTGGGGAAATTCTTGGTGGTGTATTTGAATGATATCCTAAGTTTTCCGCCGAATTGGTCTTCCCACGTAAACCATGTTCGCACTGTTATGCATTTGCTTAAAAATAATAACTTGTTTGCAAAACTGTCCAAATGCCAATTCGGAATCCAGAAGGTCTCTTTTCTGGGGTACATAATTTCTCCCAACTCTTTTAGTATGGATCCTGTCAAAGTGGCAGCCATTGAGAAATGGGAACGTCCCACTAACCTCAAGGCCTTGCAAAGATTCTTGGGATTTGCCAACTATTATAGAAAATTTATTAAGGGATTTTCCATAATTGCTAAACCCCTTACTGACCTGACCAGAAAAGGGGCTGACCTAGATAACTGGACTCCTGAGGCAATAGAGGCATTTGGACAGTTAAAAAGATGTTTCTCCAAGGCACCCGTGCTCATCCAGCCAGATCTGGAGCAACCTTTTGTTATTGAAGTTGATGCTTCAGAGGTGGGGGTTGGTGCGGTTCTTTCTCAGGGCCCTGAGAGTCTCACCAACCTCCGACCTATAGCTTACTTCTCCAGGAAATTTTCCCCAGCAGAAGGAAATTATGATATTGGTAACAGGGAACTGCTTGCCATCAAGTGGGCATTCGACGAATGGAGGCATTTCCTTGAAGGTGCTAAACACAAGGTCAGGGTACTAACTGATCACAAAAACTTATTGTACCTTGATAAGGCCAAACGCCTAACCCCTCGACAGGCGAGGTGGGCGTTGTTCTTTACTCGTTTTGATTTTGAGATAACCTATCGTCCAGGTTCTAAAAATGTCAAAGCTGATGCCCTATCGAGGAGTTTTGATGCCAGTAATGTCCCCAAAGGTGAACCAGAAAATATACTTGCGCCCTGGGTGATCTTTGCCATCCTCCAACCTGATCTTACCGCTCAGGTGGTAGAGTTTCAGTCCATTGCCTCTGAAAATACTCTGGAGGGAAAACTCTTTGTACCCCCCAATCTCCGGCTTAGAGTCTTGGAGGAAACCCATTGTTCTGTTCTTGCTGGTCACCCGGGAATTGCTGGTACCAAGTATCTCCTCTCAAGGCAATATTGGTGGCCATCTTGGTCCCAAGATGTAAAATTATTTGTTGAGGCTTGTGAAGTCTGTGCTAGGTCCAAGGTCCCTCGTAGGTTACCAGAGGGCCTCCTCCACCCTCTTCCTATACCTAGGAGACCTTGAAAACAGTGATCTGGGTGGTGGTGGACAGATTCTCCAAAATGTGCCACCTTATTCCGTTGAAAAAACTCCCCAATGCTTGTACCTTGGCCACTCTGTTCCTAAACCATATCCTAAGGTTACATGGGGTTTCTGAAAATATTGTCTCTGATAGGGGAGTGCAATTTGTCTCCAAATTCTGGAGAGAACTATGTGGTCGTTTGGGGATTTTGTTGTCCTTGTCGTCTGCCTTTCACCCCCAGTCTAATGGGCAGACGGAGAGGGTAAACCAATCCTTAGAACAATTTCTTAGATGTTTTGTATCGTGTTCTCAGGATAAATAGAAAAACTATTTGCCTCTAGCAGAGTTCGAGCTTAATAATAGAGAGAGTCAGTGTACCAAAATGTCGCCTTTCTTTTGCAATTATGGGTATAATCCCAGGCATTCATCGGCTCACTCTCCAGAGTCTGCAAATCTATCAAAGACTGTGCACAGTCTGGGCCCAGGCTCTTGCGAGCCTGACTAAGGCCCAGAGGTTGTCTAGCGTACAAGCTAATAAAAGACGTATATCTGGCCATGAATATCAGGTAGGGAACAAGGTGTGGCTCTCCACGAGAAGAGTCCCTTCTGGGAAATTAGCACCCAAATACATTGGTCCTTATCTGATTACAGAAATCATTAATCCTGTATCATTCCGCCTACAGTTACCCGCCTACAGTTAATATGAGGATTCACAATGTCTTTCATAAATCATTGTTAAAAAAATATGTAGTTCCTGTGCTTCCAGCAGTCGTCCCTGCTCCTCTTATCATCCAAGTTGAGCTGGAGTTTGAAGTGGACAAGATTTTGGACTCTCGCCAAGTTCAAAATTCCATCCAATATCTTGTCCAGTGGAAAGGATTCTGTCCTGTAACCCCTCTAAGCCTGGTCCTTTGGGTGAGGGTCCGGTGGCCCCTCATAAGAGGGGGGGTACTGTTAGGAATATAACTTTGCGCTCCTCGGTCCATGCCGGGCGTTCGAGGAAGCGCTGAGTTTGTCTGTGGTTTTTTTCACACTGTCTGAATTGTGTTGTATTTGCCAGCCACACCCGCTTTTCCTGGCAGAATCCTGGCAGTGCAGGGGTTACTGCTCTGCTTGATCTTCTCAGCTAAACTTGCTGCTGGGATCAGGGCTGGTCCAATCATCTGCTGGACTCAGTCTCTGATCCTAGATAAATAGCAGCAAGTTTCTTTCTTCCCTGCTGACTATTAGAGTTCACTCGCCTGCTCAGCTCCCTGTTTAGTTACTCTGATCTCTGTATTCTAGACCTTCTGCATCTGACCTCAAATATTCTCCTGTTTGCTGTTTTGGTACTTCGCCGCTTGACTGTTGCTGACCTGGTTTGTCTGACACCTCTAATTGTGTTTTGTTCGTCTGTCCGTGCTTTGTGTGTCGCACCTATTCAGTGTAGGGACCGACTCCATGGTTGTCCAGGCCATTTAGGGCCGTCCGTGGCAAGTAGGCAGGGTCAGTGGGTGGGGTCAGCTCAGGGCTCACTGTCCGTGTCTTGTCAGACTGCCTTTGCCATACTGACCATAACAAGTTATGTTTTAACCTAAAGGTAAAACCGGGTATATCCTGAGGGCTCTCAGGAAAGTGTGCACATATTTTGCCCTATATACGCATAAAATAAAAGATGTTCTCTTCTCCAAAAAAATCTAATTTAAATACAAGAAAGGGGTGTTCCTTGTCACTGCTATTATTTGCACTTGCGATAGAGCCATTAGCAGTAAGGTTAAGATTATCATCATCTGTTAGGGGTTTAAAGTATGGGGAATTAGAAGAAAAGTGGCGCTCTACGCAGATGAAATTTTTTTCATCTCTGGATGCAGATGAGTCACTGTCCCAGGGAAAGCAAATAATTCAAACTGAGGGAAACCAGTTCTTATGGCAATAGATGATACAGTGGAAAGACTTCAAATAGCTCACACAGCCTTAATTCCCCATCGGAATCTAAGTATCTTGGGATTACAATGTGAAATGAAGTTAGTAGCTGTATGTTGTTAAATTTGATACCTCGATATTAAGGTCTGAGCCAATTTTCATTTTTGTGTTTTCGTTTTTTGCTTCTTGTCTTTTAAAGGCCATAGCGCTTGTATTTTTTCACCTACAGACCCACATGGGCACCTATTGTTTGCATCACTAATTGTACTTGGCAATTTCAGACTTAATTTTTGCATAAAATATGCTGTAAAACCAGGAAAAATTTATATGTGTGGTGCAATTGAAAATGAAACACAATTTTCTTTATTTGGGGTGGTTTTGTGTTTACGCCATCTGTCCTATGGTAAAACTGACATGTTATACATATTCCTCAAGTTGTTACGATTACAATGATAGATAACTTGCATAACTTTTATTTTATTTGACAGCTTTTAAAAGATTTAAATCTATAAAAAAAAAACTAAATGTTCCTTAAAATTACTCTATTACCTTCCTTATAAAGCTTTTATCCTTTAGTCTATGTGGCTATGTGAGGTCATTTTTTGCGCCATGATGTGTAATTTCTATCTTTTTACCTTACTTGCTTATATGTGACTTTTGATCACTTTTTATTATAATTTTACTGAATTTGATGCAACCAAAAATGTGCAATTTTGCATTTAATTTTTTTTTGTCGCTTACGGCATTTACCATGCGAGATCAGAAATGTGCTAATTTAATATGTTTCTTTTTTTTATTTATGTATTTTTATTAATTTGATGGGGAAAAGGGCGGTGATTCAAACTTTTATTAGGGGAGGGGATTTTTTATTTTTTCACTTACATTAATTAGAAGCCCCCTTAGAGACTTCTATATACACATTGAGATAAATGCTGTGTATATAATAGAGTTCTGATCCATTAGATCAGTTCTCTATTGGTCTGGCCTGCTGCAGACCAGATCAATATAATATTGAACTGGAATAAGCGTCATTCCGACACTGAGGCCTGGCTGGCTAAGGGGAATGGAACCCCCCTCTGTGATTGCATCATGGGGGGATACCCCTTCTAAACACCAGGGATAGGCACCGCAGGGCATTTAAATGCTGCTTTCATTTCAGCTGCATTAAAATGTCCTTATTGGCGGGTGCAGCAATCTGCCGCACCTACTAATAGCCACAGTCCCGGGCTGCAGAAGACCCCTCTCTAAACCCCCCTCATGGCGTCATGACGTAGGAGATGCGTCATGGGTTGTTAAGGGGTTAATCGATACATTTAGCACATAAATATCAACTTGGTGTAAACTTCCACCTACAGTAGTAGAGAACAAAGCTTGTTAATGCCTCTACTATTGTATATATTACACAACTCATCGGTATGGATACCTTTAGCATATTTTCAAAAGATTCAATCACTCTTTAGAGGTTAATATGGAAAAATAGAGACTGTAGGTGGAGTTAATATTGGAGCTCAGCAGAAGCTGTAGCAGAATGGGCAGCATTACATGGAGGAGAACAGGGGCAAATAGCTACCTTGTGGTAAGTAAAACATGCATTTCGATACCTATTGGGAGAGTAGGCGGACCTACATTCAAAGCCGACTGTGATATCAGCACTGCTGACCCCTGCAACCTGGAAGTGATGTCAACAGGAAATTCTGTATACATGTAAATAAACAAACATACACCAGTAGAGTAGCAACAAGAGAAATTTGATTGACATGTGTAACAGCCAATCTTGTTGATTAACGGCCAAGATTTGAGGGAAAACATCCAGCGAAAAGAAATCCTATGGATGTTTGCAACCCGTCAATGAAAGGGGTCAAAGGGCGATGTCAATAATAGTTCTGCACAGTACACAGTCAAGCAAACTACAGCTGAATACAATGCTGTAGCTCCATATAAACTAGTTGTACCTTAGCATGGATGAGCTGTAATAGCAGATAATCGCAGGTAACCTAGTGGTCTAGTTGGTGTTTTACTTGGGCACTTGTCACGGCCAGAAGTGGTGATGCCTACCCTCGTGGTACACTAGCACTAGGCTGTATAAAAGGTAGCACTGGGTGTGTGTAGGTGCAGGTGTGGCGGATGGTATTGAAATGAGTCCAGCACTTAAACAGGGGTAACATTTTACTGAGCAATCTTCAGCGCAATACAGTTCAGACTTTTGGACAGTGAAAGTGTGCCAAAAATAATCACAAACAAAACACAGTGTCCTTCTTCCTGATGGACAACACAGAGCGTTTAGTTTGGGTACTTTGCACTAGTGCACATAGTAGTTTACTTGAGCAGAATAGATTAGGTGTAGCTTGAGTAAAATAGGTTGAGCAAGTTCCAATGGAGTACTTCAGCTGAAGGTCTTTTCTCCACTGAGGATCACTCCTCATCAGATGGATTTTCTTGACAATATAGACTATCCCAGGCATAGGCAAGGTTGATCTCAGGGGACACTTACCCGACCTTTGGGTTTAGCACTGCATACTAGTATCTCTCTCAAACTCTCACAAAACTTCAGTCTCTCTCCAACTCCCACCAGGAACATACTCTCCTAAAAAGGGGTGACTGGGACTAACCTCCTCATGGCGAGGAAAAAGCTAGAAAGAGTTAGGTGTAAGCGTGTGATAGGTGAAGACAGTGTGAGTCACCCAAGCTAATGATTATTCAACATACTGTAGTTGTGCATAAGGATAGGGAGTGAGACACTAAGTGGTAATGGTGTAAAACGATACCTATCATCCCAGAGTGTGACACCTGTCAGACATTCGTTTTGACAGGTGGAATACAAGATTTAGTGGCACATCTGTACTGGGACAAGGTATAAGCCATTTTGCAAGGTATATAGTCAATAAAGAACTATCCTCTTGAGGTCTAGTCTATTTTTGGCCTGACAAATTATTATTATTATTATTATTATTATTATTATTATTATTATTATTATTATTATTATTATTATTATTTTTTTTAGTATAGTAGTATTTCCATGAAATTTTTACAAGAGTGAAGACATTGGAGGAGATTTATCAAACATGGTATAAAGTGAAAGTGGCTCAGTTACCCCTAGCAACCAATCATATTCCACCTTTCATTCCTCATTGACTTTTTGGAAAATGAAAGGTGGAATCTGATTGGTTGCTAGGGGCAACTGAGCCAGTTTCACTTTACACCATGTTTGATAAATCTCCCCATTAAAAAACCGAAGTAATGTGAAAGTTTTTTTTTAGCTTCTTTCATTTTTTTTTTTTTATTAATAACAAGTCTTTGTTGAACAATTTTTTCTTGTTATTTGGCTGTTTCTTTCCTTTATCATAAACAAGACTACACAGATAGATATCAGGTACAATGTAAACAGCACTTTGGGTATTATGGAGAGAAGACAACAGTACAATTAATGTTCAGCAAACAAAGCTTTTATTAACCTTTTTATAAGCATTGTCTACAGACATAGGTGACAATGTCATTATTGTAACTTACAGAGAATTAAATACATCACTATGGTGGTAACTGTGTGAGGGATGGAAGTGATTAATTAGTTTATATGAGGTGGATATCATCTTGACCAGGTTTTATGGTCAAGATGCCAGGATTAACTTAATACCCCAATAACTAAAGTACAGTGGTACCTTGGATTACGAGCATAATTCGTTCCGTGATGGCGCTTGTAATCCAAATCCACTCTTAAACCAAAGCACATTTTCCCATAAGAAATCATAGAAATGCAGACAATTGGTTCCCCACCCCAAAAATAATGATTTATTTTTCAGAATAACATGTAAAACTAATGAAACAAACATTCAGAAACAGCAGAATATGTGATATTATAAGTTACTGTACAGTAATGGAGAGGATGGGAAACACAAGGGCTGACAGAGACTGCAGGGAGCATGAAGGAATTAGCAGGGCAGATGTGGGCACAGTATAGCAGCGCTCTCTGTCCGGGGAGAGGGGGGTTATAGCTATGAAGAGATTACCTCCACAGTCCTGTCCCCTGATGCAAGCCCCAGCCTGAAGTGGATCTGCCATGATTTGGAAGGTGAGGGAGACTTCCTGGGTCAGAGTACAGTGCTGTAGACCCCGCTATGCAGACCATGCCCCTCCTCCACTCGCGCTCCCACCCAGTTCAGGGAGCTTTTAAACCAAGGCGATGCTCTTGAACCAAGTCACAATTTTGAAAAACTGTGAGCTCTTAAACCAAAACGCTCTTAAACCAAGTTACTCTTAAACCAAGGTACCACTGTATTAGCATTAGCTTTTGATCTATCTGCACCTATATTGAAGTGCTTCTGGGATACCTAGTTACAAATAGTGTCTTTTAGTACTAGTGTATTTTATTTCTACGTCTGGGCACAGGTGTCATAGTAATATGTTAATTCTTTTTGATTAATTCTAGTATTATATTACATCTGTAAACATGGAGTGCAATCATACTATCTTACAAAATGATTAGTAGCTAAACACAGAATATATATATATATATATATATATATATATATATATATATATGCACATACAGTATATTTGTATTAGAGATAATTTAGCCACAAATGTTGAGTTTAACTGTGTGCCTTTAATGATCAAATCCCATCTTTTGTTGCCCTTACACACTCCCCTTCACTCTTCAGCTACATGCCCCAATTCTTCCTGCTAGTCTCTAGTTATTTTTATTATATACTAGAAAATGTACCCGGCGCTGCCCGGGTATAAAGTGTCAGTGTGTTAATTAGATTTGTTCTAAGGTGCCCAGGAGGCCAAGCTAAAGGTATTGTTTCATCTGAGTTAATCAGTGGAATTAGTGTATACCTGTAGTGCATAGTTGGAGGGGTTCTGTATACCCACAATGTATAGTTTTTAGGGGTCTCGCATATCTGTAGTGCATAGTTGGGGGGGCTGTATACCTATAGTGTATAGTTGAGGGAGGTCCTGTATACTTGCAGTGTACAGTTGGTGAAGGTCCTGTATACCTATACTGTATAGTTCGGGGGTCCTGTATACCTGTAGTATATAGCTGGTGCTGTATACCTGTAATGTATAGTTGGTGGAGGTCTTGTATACCTGTATTTTATAGTTTGAGGGTCCTGGATACCTGTAGTGTATAATTGGTGGAGGTCTTGTATACCTGTAGTATATAGTTCGGGGGTCCTGTATACCTGTAGTAAATAGTTTGAGGGTCCTGTATAACTATAGTATAGAGTTGGTGGAGGTCCTGTATACCTGTAGTGTATAGTTTGGGGTCCTATATACCTGTAGTATGTAGTTGGTGGAGTTCCTGTATACCTGTAGTGTATAGTTTTGGGATCCTGCATACCTGTAGTGTATAGTTTGGGGTCCTGTATACCTGTAGTATATAGTTGGTGGAGGTCCTGTATACCTGAAGTATATAGTTGGTGGAGGTCCTGTATACCTGTAGTATATAGTTTTGGGGTCCTGTATACCTGTAGTGTAAAGTTTGGGGTCCTGTATACCTGTAGTATATAGTTTTGTGGAGGTCCCGTGCACTTGTAGTGTATAGTTTTGGGGTCCTGTATACCTGTAGTGTCCTGTATACCTGCAGGGTTGTATTTACCCGTATGGCAGAGTTATTCAGTCACAGAGTGTTGGTATTGGTCATGTCTGGTATGGGGGTGTTATCCAGTCACAGTATGGCGGTATTGGTCAGGTCTGGTGTGGCGGTGTTATCCAGTCACGGTATGGTGGTATTGGTCAGGTCTGGTATAGCAGTGTTATCCAGTCACAGTACGGCAGTATCGGTCAGGTCTGATATGATGGTGTTATCCAGTTACAGTATGGTGGTATTGGTCAGGACTGGTGTGGCGGTGTTACCCAGTCACAGTTTGCCGGTATTGGTCATGTCTGGTATGGCAGTGTTATCCAGTCACAGTATGGCGGTATTGGTCAGGTCTGGTATGACAGTGTTATCCAGCACAGTATGGCGGTATTGGTCAGGTCTGGTATGGCAGTGTTATCCAGTCACAGTATGGCGGTATTGGTCAGGTCTTATATGACAGTGTTATCCAGTCACAGTATGGCGGTATTGGTCAGGTCTGGTATGACAGTGTTATCCAGTCACAGTATGGCGGTATTGGTCAGGTCTGGTGTGGCAGTGTTATCCAGTCACAGTATGGCGGTATTGGTCAGGTCTGGTGTGGCAGTGTTATCCAGTCACAGTATGGCGGTATTGGTCAGGTCTGGTGTGGCAGTGTTATCCAGTCACAGTATGGCGGTATTGGTCAGGTCTGGTGTGGCGGTGTTATCCAGTCACAGTATGGCGGTATTGGTCAGGTCTGGCAGTGTTATCCAGTCACAGTATGGCGGTATTGGTCAGGTCTGGTATGACAGTGTTATCCAGCACAGTATGGCGGTATTGGTCAGGTCTGGTATGACAGTGTTATCCAGCACAGTATGGCGGTATTGGTCAGGTCTGGTGTAGCAGTGTTACCCAGTCATAGTTTGGTATATCTGTTGTGCCCTGTATATACATGTACTGTATGGATGGAGTAGGGGGTCCTGTATATACATGTACTGTATAGATGGAGTAGGGGGTCCTGTATATACATGTTCTGTATAGATGGAGTAGGGGGCCCTGTATATACATGTACTGTATAGATGGAGTAGGGGGCCCTGTATATACATGTCCTGTATAGATGGAGTAGGGGGCCTACCAGTTATTACTGTGGATGTTGTAAGGCAGGTTCCCTAGCAACCATTGCTCCCTGTGAAAATGAAAGCAGTAATCCTATTGGTTGCTAAGGCTCCAACTGCTGTGTCTGCTGCAGCTAATTATATCACCTGTGTTTGCAGTGAGGAGATTTTCCCATTCATCTCTAAGAGGCGCATCTCTTCCCCCTCCCCCTCCCCTCCTGTACATCTGGCGGGGACGGGACCTTCGCAATAACCTTCCCGGGCACCCAATGTATCTGTGTGCCAAATTTGGGGTCAAACGGTTCAGGCGTTTGGAAGTCTATAGAGGACAGACAGACAGACAGACAGACAGAAGGACAGACAGACAGACAGACTTTGATTTTTATGATATAGATATTTTATTATGTACATGTATATTTTATATGATCTATTATATTATAAAGATTTATAAAGTGAAGAAGAAGAAATCTTTAAATAACACAATTTCTCTACAACACTTTTCTTTTCATATCGTCAATTTCAGCTCACAAAGCTCGCTCACATATTCCTCATTGTAAGGGTCGTATTTCAAGGCTTGTTCATAGCAATCAATTGCATCATTTCTTTCCCCATTAGTTTTATGGACAAACCCAAGCAAAGCAAATGCCTCTGCATCACGAAAATTATTCCTGATCTTCTTTGAGGAAATTCTTTTTAGAGCCTTTTCACATATTTCCTTCTCGCAATGGAGTATTTTAATCTGGAGACTCTTTTTATAGTAGTCAATGGCTTCAGATTCAGACCCGGTGCAGAATTCTTTGAGTTGTCCATAGCTGCAATAGATTTGCTGCTTCTCCTCATCTATAAGATTGAATGCCAAAACGACTTGCAATGTATCCTCTGCTTTCTGATATTCCTTTACTTCACGATATGCGTTTGCTAAGTCTACATATGCATACACAAATGTTTTCTTGTACTCTACTGCCTTTTCAAAATGAAAGATTGTATTTTGGATGAGATCATTTAATTCTTCTGAGTCCATTTCTCTGGCATACATGTTTCTGTTTCCAGACTTCTTTTTGTAACTGTAATACTTTTTCCTGTAACACAGTCCTACTTGGTGATGAAGAAATCCAGAAGTTGGGATGAGATTAATGGCAGTTTTTAAGGCTCCCAAGGCCTCATCCACCATCCCAGCTCTCCTGTAAAACTTTGCTACATACCGGAGCAAATATGGAGAGCTTGGGGCCTGTTTTAAGGCTTCTTCAATGTATGTTTTTCCTTCATCACTTCTATTAAGATCTTGAAGCTTCAAAGCAAGTAGCGCCTTCACCACTGCATCATTTGGATTCTTCTCTACTGCCCGTTCCAGTAGCTCTATGGATCTGCATTCTGAAGCTGGACATTGTCTGCCATTAAAACCTTCCAGTCTATAGACCACAGTTGCATATCCGGAGTTCCATTCAGGATCTTCTGGCTCTAGCTCCAAAGCCTTCTCAAAGCATTGTTTTGCTTCTTTATAATATTGGCCACAAAATTTGAGTAGAGTCCAGCCCTTTTCCCCATAGATTTCAGCTCGGTCTGGTGTATCTTTTAGTTTTTTACAAATCTGCTCTACTTTATCTATATATTTTTGAGACTCTTCATACTGGTTTAAGTAGTAAAGCACCCAAGCATAATTTCCATATGTCACCAAATATCTGTGATCAGTTCCATCTGGATTGTTCTCTTTAATCATTTCTTCTGCTTTCCCCAAATTGGCAATTGCTTTTGGGCAGTCACCTTTCAGATGCATCACATAGGCCAGTAGATTGTACACCATGTATTTGTTCCTGGTGACAAGAAAAGTCAGCTGATCATACAATCTGTCTTCTAATTCTTCAGGGTCTATGTCCTTCAAAAGAAGTTTCCATGTAAAGTGACATTTGAGTTGTAGCAAATGCAGCTTTAATGCTCCTTTTGATATCCCACTGTGAGAGAAAATAAGAGATTGGTATTAGTGGTTGAGTAATAAAAAGTTATAATATATACAAATAAAATACGGTATATATACTACATAAGTCACTAAACAGGGCCACTATATACAAAATGTAGCTAGACCGTTCTTTGCATTGCATCCTGTATAGCTAATAGATACTGTAGCAATGTCATTTTTTGGGGTCTCTAACTTGGATCTCTTCCTGCATATGGACATGTTGACACATCCATGGATGAAATAGGCACAGCTTTGGTGCCCGTGCCAGCCATGCCATGACCGGAGCATCTATAGGGATAGCAGATACAGAAATCTTCCTCGTTTCAGCATTGAGGCACTGCGATGCAATTACATTGTCATAAAGTTAGATATGACAACCGGAGGCTTCACTGAGGCCTCCAATGTCATAACTTTGGAAGCCTGATCTGTATGCCTTACTATGCATTACTAACAGGCATAATATGGCACTACAGTGTATTATATATCTGATCAGGCAATCAGATAGTTAAAGTGACACTATTACCCCTATTTGCATTTTGACTGCTCTCCACAGGTGTAAAGGGTAAATGTTACAGCTTTCATCACTTATTTTATATCACACCTCATGGTGCTTGTTCTGGTAAAAAGTTGTTTTTATCACCTGTGGATTGGTATATGTGGGCCTATACGCGGCCTATGTGCCACATCGCTCCTCCCCTAGCGCCACTTAGCCCCGCCTCATATGTGTCAACATCGCAGCGTAGGCCCCGCCCCCTCAGCGGCCATTGGTGTGGGACAATCTAGTGGGGGTGGGGCCTAAAGCTTTAGGCTGGCTCTTCCAATGGATGCTGAGGGGGAGGGGCCTATGTGGTGATGACCTCACAGATAGGGAGGGGCTAAGTGGCGCTAGGGGCGGAGCGATGTGGCACATAGGCCACGAGGCCCCCCCCCACATATACCAATCTACAGGTGATAAAAATGACTTTTTACCAGAACAAGCACCATGAGGTGTGGTATAAAATAAGTAATGAAAGCTGCAACATTTACCTTTTACACCTGTGGAGAGAAGTCAAATGCAAATAGGGGGTGACAGTGTCGCTTTAAGTTCCCTAGTGGGAAAGTAAAACAAGATGTAAAAGTAAAAAAAAAAAATTGGAAAAAAAAAATTAAACTAACATAAACACAATGGGGGAGATTTATCAAACATGGTGTAAAGTGAAACTGGCACAGTTGCCCCTAGCAACCAATCAGATTCCACCGTTCATTCCTCACAGACTCTTTGGAAAATGAAAGGTGGAATCTGATCTGAATCCACTTTTCACTTTACACCAGAGGGAAAAAGTGTCCCTGGCTCAGTTGCCCCAAGCAACCAATCAGATTCCAACTTTCATTTTCCAGTCTGTAAGGAATGAAAGGTAGAATCTGATTGGTTGCTAGGAGCAACTTAACCAGTTTAACTTTACACCATGTTTGATAAATGTCCTCCCAAGTCTTCAAGTACTTATGTACTGCTGTATGCCCTGCAGAAAGTGGTGTTTTCTTTCCAGTCTGACACTGTGCTGTCTGTCATCACCTCTGTCTTTGACATTAACTTTCCAAAGCAGGAGAGGTTTTCTAAGGGGATTTACTACTTTTCTGGACAGTTCCTGTCACTGACAGAGGTGGCAGCAACGCTAAGCTGCGGCTTACTCTTGTTTGCGGGTGCTGGCAGCGGCACGCATCTCCGCTGCTCCGACAGGCTTCATTCTATGGTTTGCTAGATTCCGCCATCCACCCGAAGAATGAGCAGGTTCATTCTTCGGGCAGGCGGCGTAATCTGGCAAACCATAGAATAAAGCCTAAGGGCCAGTTCACACTGAGCAAGATCGTCGGAAATCCCGCCATGCTTAGTGTGCTGCTGTAAGTGAATAGAAAGGGCGCGTGCTCGTCCACTCCCTCTCCGCTCAAAGAACTAACATGTTAGTTCTTTGAGTGGAGAGCGGCGGCAGTGGACGAGCGCGCGCCCTCTCCATTCACTAACAGCAGCACACTGAGCACAGCGGGATTCCGACGATTTTGCTCAGTGTGAACTGGCCCTATATGAGCAGCAGGGATGCGCGCGGCCACCAACATCCACGAGCAGGGATGAGCTGCAGAATCCGCGGTGGTATTCCGTAGTGTGCATGTACCCTCAGACTGGAAAGAATACACCACTTCCTGCAGGACATACAGCAGCTGATAAGTACTAGAAGTCAAGATTTTTTAATAGAAATCATTTCCAAATTTGTGTAACTTTCTGAAGCCAGTTGATTTAAAACTATTTTTGTCTCTGGAGTGCCCCTTTAAATAACAATATTTTGTTGAACAAGCCCTCCACTCTGGATCTGCATTTGCTAATTTGAATGATGCCATGAGACTGAATATAGAGATGTCTTCTATATACATTATAGCAGAAAGTGGACATTAAATCAAATCAAGTAAAATGTAAAGCACTTGTCTATCAGCATATTAAATAGTCAAGCCATTGTGTAGTTTAATTCACAAAACATAAAGAAAAGGTATTTACCTCATTCTGTCAGGTTTTGTGTCCCCCCTATCTGTGTGAAGAAGAGTACAGGATTCTGTTCCTGATCCTGCCTTCATGCTTTTATAGTCAGAAAATCCTCATGGTGACGGACACCAGCATCAACAGAGGGAGGGGAGAAGGGAGAAATGATACTGCCGAGGAACACTAGAAAATGAAACTTTCTCATGCCATTTAGATAATAGAAACTAAAAGCAGCTACAGTATGTTATATAAGCAGAGAGAGTGAAGCATATTACAGATGTAAATGACTAGTAACTAATTTTCCTTAGTTTCAGTTCTGATTATACACTACAAATGAGTGACAACATTGAGAGCAAAGTCAACAGCACAACTGGAAATTGTGCACCCCTCAACAGACTGTACCCCAAGTCTGTAAAGAATCAGTCTAAAAGTAATGAGACAACACTTTCAAAACAAACTGTGACTTTTATTCACCAGTGAAATTTGCCTTTTACAAGCATAACATATAAGTGTACACAGCAAGTATATACACAAGTAATACATGTGGTGTTGCACCGCCATGATGACGTTATGACAGGTGGTAGTGAGAGCTTAGCCAAAAGTGTAAGTGTCATGTCGCCAGTGCTAGTCCAGCACACAGGTGTAATGTTGGTACCTGCTTTGTATAGTGGCTGACTGTATTCCCCAGAAATGGTCGTTGACCTGCCGGGTTGTGATGGGTCCCTTTGGCTCTTTTCACAGTAGTCCTGAGTGGCAAGTGACCCACCCGGACTATAGAGATTTATCAAAGGGTGTTAAATTTAGACTGGTGCAAACTGCCCACAGCAACCAATCACAACTCAGCTTTCGTTCCAGCAGAGCCTAAGGGTCCTATTCCATGGGCCAAGCAGGGCCCGATCAACGATGTAAACGAGCGCCGATCTGGGCCTATTCCTCGTTTACTGGGCCTATTCCACTGTCTTGATGATCGTTAGCAAGGGCTGCAGGGACATTGTTACCAATGTCCTTGCAGCCCTTGTTTCATACATTACCTGTCCGGGCTGCAGGTCTTCTTCTTCTTCTCCTGGTCCCTCTTGAACGCTGGCACCAAACGGAAGGTGCAACAAGGTGCTTGCTGCTCGCGTTCTTGTCGAATCTCCTCCTCTCTCTCAGAGAACCGGACGTCAATCCGGGAGGCCAGATGGATCAAGTTATTCAAAGAGAGGTTGTGAGGTCTTGGCTAGAAAGCATGTCTTTCACATGACTAGAAAGGCCCCTCTTGAAGGTGGCAACTATAATGGTATTATTCCAGTCAAATTCGGCGGCTAACATGCAAAATTGTACCACATACTCCCCTATGGAGAAGTTACCATGGTGAAGATTGAGGAGGGTGATCTCTGCAGAAGAAGCTCGATTTGGCTCTTCGAACACGCACTGGAACTCTGCCCAGAAGGCCCGGAGGTTAGCTGTAACTGGATTGTTTCAGTCCCACAACGGTGTTGCCCAGGCCATGGCCTTCCCCTCCAGAAGGCTGATGACGAATGCCACCTTGGAATGTTGAGTGGTGAACTGGTTGGTCAGAAGCACGATGTGCATGGCACACTGGGTGATGAATCCTCTGCAAATCTTGTTGTCTCTACCATACTTAGTAGCATGTGAGGTGTAGGTTCAGGCCAAGAGGTGACATTACAGGCTCCTAAGGTGGTGGAGTCACTGGAGGAGCCTGTTGTGATGACGCACGCTACTGCAAGGTGGCAGACAATTGCTGGATCTGCTGCGACTGCTGCTGGATCTGTGGAAACTGCTGGGCGACAACTGCTAACAATGGTGTAAGCCACACCAGGGAGTTGAGTCTAAGGGGCCGCTGGTTTTTACCATTGCCTGCCTGCAGAAACCACAGGCAGGAACAACGGAGAGCTGGGAGCACACTCTAAGGGAAGCATGCAGAGGCTCCAACAGGGAATGTCAGGACAGTTCCAGCTTTAATAGGGAGGGGATTAGGTGCACAACCAATCAGGGATGCATTGTCCCTTTAAAGTGTCACTGTCATGAATTTTTTTTTTGCAGAAATCAATAGTCCAGGCGATTTTAAGAAACTTTGTAATTGGGTTTATTATCCGAAAAATGCATTTTTATCATGAAAAAGCAGTTTGAAGCTCTCCCCCCTGTCTTCATTGTTCTCCTATGGAGAGAGCTAAAGAAAAGACCAAAACAGGACAACAAAGAGTTAATCTACAAATCCCTCACCCGTTATCTGTTCTGACCATCACCAGTGACCTGTCTGAGCTCGGATTACAGCTGTCACCCAGCTCCGTGCCTGTAATCCTCTGTTATCTGCTTTCTGCTGCTGGCTAACTCCCTCCTTCCTCTTCCCCCCTCCCCTCTCCCTAGAGCAGACAGGGTACGTCTCCTGCAACAAGTCACAATTTTCAGATTTTTCAGAGTGGATGAAAAAGAGGAAGGAGGGGGGGACCTGGGAAAAGGCTTTTTACATGCAGATAATGGCAGATTTGGCTAATAAACCCAATTACAAAGTTTCTTAAAATCGCCTGGACTATTGATTTCTGCAAAAAAAAAAAAAATACGACAGTGACTCTTTAAATCAAAGAGAGCTGCCGAACGCGCTCTAGGGGGCGGGGTAGAGCATGAAGAGACTGGAACATGGCGGGGTAGGGCGCCTGGAGGGGCTGAAAGGTAAGCAGCACCGAACCCCTGCATATGGGCTCCGGTGCCTGCTGTGAGCCGGGAACAGAGGGGAGCACAGTGGCGGCAGCGGGCCGAAGCACAGGACGCCACGGCCGTAACACATGGTGACTTTTTACTTAAAGTAAACTTTAGTGCAATACAAGGCAACAATAGCAATGGTGATAACTTTGAGAGCAGGTGACAGAGATGGAAAACAGGTGAATAAATAAAGATAGCTTTGAGAAAGTATTGGACTTGTTCTGAGACCAACTTGAGTACAGTAGTGGGCTTATGGCTGGCTCAGGGTAATGGGGACCTGTCTAGACTCCTTCAGCTGTGGGGGTCACAGTTATAGTACCTCCTGCAGACCTTGTGCAGTGCTTCTTGAGTACCTTGTGCAGACCCTGTTCAGTGCCTCTTAAGAACCTCCTGCAGACCTTGAGCTGTGCTTCTTGAGTACCTCCTGCAGACCTTGGGCCGTGGTTCTTGAAAGAGAGAAGTAGACCCCCAGCATAGGCAGGGTAATCCCTTTTTCCCCTTGACCACAGCCTCACCACCCTTGCCCAACATGGCACAGCCCAACATGGCTAGAAAGATAAGGCTTTTGTATGGAATCCCATGCCCTGAGGCCAGGCCTGTGTATAAGTTGCATCAGAAGCTCTGACTGTGTGGCTTAGTCCCTCCACACCACTACTGACAAAAGTCCTCCCACCAGGAACTGACCTCTCTTTTATAGGGGAAACAAAGCTTTGCTGTGATTGGTGGGGAATATAAGGAATAGGAGAAAGAAAAAGTGTAATAGGTGGAAAAGTGAAAGGGAAAGGGGAAAACACCTTCACCTGTGATTGGACAATAAAGTAACACATAACAATAAACCGTGAATTAATTTCTCTCCTTTAGCTGTGCTAAATAGAAAAAACATGTACATACAAAACAGGGTGACACCTAGTGGGGAAACACATAAACAACTCCTTCACCCCCTTTTGTGCGATACCTGACAGAGGTATTTTACCGAGGTGGTATAAAGCTTAGTGTACCACCAATACCGGGACACTACACCTCTATTTGTCGTACTGTGTTAACAGTGATAACCAGTTCAAGTGCTCTTGTTGAAAGGCAAGAATAGTGGTATAAACAGCAATATATATATATATATATATATATATATATATATATGTATATATATATGTATATATATATATATATATATACACCGTATTTTTTCGCTTTATAGGACGCGCCTTTTGATAAGACGCACCCCTGATTTTAGGGGGGAAAAATAGAAAAAAAAATATTTTGCTCATTGTCACAGTTTGGAGATAGCAGCAGTGTAATCGGTGCCAATGCCCCCATATAGTGCCCCATATAGTAGCCAATGCCCCCATATAGTGCCCCACATAGTAGCCAATGCCCCCATATAGTGCCCACATAGTAGCCAATGCCCCCATATAGTGCCCCCCATAGTAGCCAAAGCCCCCACATAGTAGCCAATGGCCCCACATAGTAGCCAATGCCCCCATAGTAGCCAATGCCCCCATACAGTGCCCTCATATAGTAGCCAATGCCCCATACAGTGCCCCCATATAGTAGCCAATGCCCCCATATAGTAGCCAATGCCCCCATACAGTGCCCCCATATAGTAGCCAATGCCCCCATACAGTGCCCTCATATAGTAGCCAGTGCCCCCATATAGTAGCCAATGCCCCCATAAAGTGCCCCCATATAGTAGCCAATGCCCCCATACAGTGCCCCACATAGTAGCCAATGCCCCCATATAGTAGACAATGCCCCCATACAGTGCCCCCATAGTAGCCAATGCCCCCATATAGTAGCCAATGCCCCCATACAGTGCCCCCCATGGTAGCCAATCATCCCTGCGACTAGAAAAACAACAGGCTACTCACCTGTCCGCCGGCCCAGCTGCTCCTCTCCCGACACTCCGGTCTCCCGTCATCCTCCAGCACAGGCAGCGGGGGACAGAGAGACTGCAGCTGCAGAACACTTCCGGGACACAGGCAGCGTCTCTGTACCCCACTGCCTGTGCCCGGAGGATGACGGGAGACCGGAGTGTCGGGAGAGGAGCTGCTGGAGCCGGCGGACAGGTGAGTAGAACAGCGATCCCCTCCGCCCGCCCAGCCGGCCCCCTCCATTGCCGCTTAGCCGATCAGGAGCCCAGGAAAGTTCTGCTCATAGCACTTTCCCGGGCTTCTGATCGGCTCATCTGAGCGGCGATAGAAGGGGCGGGCGGAGGGGATCGCTTAGGGCCGCTCACTATGCATATGCATAGTGAGCGGCAATACAGGGCGCCAGGGGCGTAGCTAATGTCTCCTGGGCCCTGGTGCGAGAGGCCAACTTAGGCCCCCCCCCTCCTTTCACAACCAAGTGATGCTATTGGTGTGTGTGTATATATATATATATATATATATATATATATATATATATATAGTCACCAACAAATATATGGCAATGGCACAACAACTTGGGCCAAAATACAGCAAGAACCCCATAATCTTGAAAATTGGGATCTGAGTCTTTGTTATAAATGGAGTGGTATGGCGACCATACTGTACATTGCTTACATTGTGTCAAAACGTCAGTTTTTCGAACGGCCGGTAGGAATCCCAGCCGGATTCTATTAAAATGAATGCAACATATACTTTGATTTAATTACAGACAGCCATGATTAATTGAAAATATACTTTTTGTGTGAACATAGCCTAAAAGGTAAGGATTTTCCTTTTTTTTTTTAGCTTCTTAAATTTTTTTTTAAATAATAACAAGGCTTTGTAAATTCTATTATTCTGGATGCTATATTGGAGGATAGTAACTATGGTAGGAGATTCTGAACATTTTTTTTCTTTGACATTGATATTTAGCTGTTTTTTCCTTGATCATAAACATGACTACACAGATAGATATCAGGTACAATGTAAATGGAAAGAAGACACCAGTAGAATTAATGTTCAGCATCAAAAAAAGCTTTTATTAACATTCATAACTATTGTCCACAGACATAGATGAAGATGTCATTATTGTAATTTACATAGAATAAAATATTTCACCATGGTGGTTACTCTAAAATATAATGAGCTTTATGGTAATATAAATAAATTGGTCAGTGGAATATTGAACACTTAGGGGGACATTTATCATTTGCACCTTTTTTTGCGAATATTTTTAGCACTGTGCACTGGCTTATATGTTTGCAGCCTAGTAAGGTATTTATGAACATTCACATGTTGGTTCATAAATCACCTGCTATAGCTTCCCTGGCGCTGTGCATTTTACTGCAGGTATTCATGAATTGACCCTGGTTAAAAAAGTTCCGCTACCCTGGGACTGGAGTACAGATGCGAACGAAAATGCGAAAATTTCAAAATTCTCACATGATAAATCCCGGCTGAGAATATTCTTACGGATAACCACGCCCACAAATGTCAAGAAGGCAAAAAACTGGAGTAAGCTGTCATATTCACACATACACCGAGCTACACTGTTTAGTAAATCTGACGAAGGGCTGTGCACATCACACTTACGCCAGAAAATACTAAGGAGCACAAGGTACACTGCTTGATACATGTCCCCCTTAGTTTTTTTTTTAAGCAGAACACATATTGGTTACATTTTTAGCACATACAGTATATGGTCTAATAGCAATCTCCTCTTTTACTATATACTTAGTTATATTTTGGCATAGTTTGACAATAGAAAAAAATGCTGATAAACATTAACACTTACATATGTATATACTATACACAGCTTTATATAAAGTGGTTCTTGTTATCTATGTCAGGATTCACTTAATACCCTAATCACTAAAGTAATGACATTAGCTTATGATCTATCTGCACCACTGGCTATAAGTATTAGTGCAAATAATGGAGTGCTTCTGCGATACTTAGTTACCAATAAGGTCTTTGAATATTAAAGTATTTTATTCCTATATCTGGGTGCAGTTGTCTAGCAATATGCTACTTCCTGCAATCACACTATATCACAAAATGTTCAGTAGCTAAACATAGAATATATAATATGTATTACATAGAAATTAGCCAAAAATGCAGAGTTTAACTGTGTGCCCTTAGTGATCAGATGTCATTATAGTGTTTTTATTATATAGATATATATTTTTTATATTATCTATTATATTATAAAGATTTATAACATGAAGGAGAGGTAAGCTTAAAACAAAACTTCTCCACAAGACTTTCCGTATCATATCGTCAACTTCAGCTCACAAAGCTCACTCACATATTCCTCATTGTCAGGGTCGTATTTCAAGGCTTTTTCATAGGAATTTATTGCGTCATTTCTTTGACCAATAATCTTATGGACAAAGCCGAGCAAAGCAAAAGCCTCAGCATCACGAAAATTATTCTTAATCTTCTTTGAAGAAATTTTTTTTAGAGCCTTTTCACATATTTCTCTCTCACATTGAAGTATATTAATCTGCAGACTCTTTTTATAGTAGTCAATGGCTTCAGATTCAGACCCGGTGCAGGATTCTTTGAGTTGTCCATAGCTGCAATAGATTTGCTGCTTCTCCTCATCTATAAGATTGAATGTCAAAACGACTTGCAATGTATCCTCTGCTTTCTGATATTCCTTTACTTCACAATATGCGTTTGCTAAGTCTACATATGCATGCACAAATGTTTTCTTGTATTCCAGTGTCTTTTCAAAATGAAAGATTGTATTTTGGATGAGATCATTTAATTCTCTGGCATACATGTTTCCAGACTTCTTTTTGTAATAGAAATACTTTTTCCTGTAACACAGTCCTATCTGGTGATGTAGAAATCCAGAAGTTGGGATGAGGTCTATGGCAGTTTTCAAGACTCCCAAGGCCTCATCCACCATCCCAGCTCTCCTGTAAAACATTGCTACATATCGAAGCAAATATGGAGAGCTTGGGGCCTGTTTTAAAGCTTTTGCAATATATGTTTTTGCTTCTTTACTTCTACTGAGATCTTGAAGCTTCAAAGCAAGAAGCGCCTTCACCACGGCATCATTTGGATTCTTCTCTATTGCACGTTTTAGTAGCTCTATGGATCTGCATTCTGAAGCTGGACACTTTCTGCCATTGAAAACTTCCAGTCTATAGACCGCAGTTGCGTATCCAGAGTTCCACTCAGGATCTTCTGGCTCTAGCTCCAAAGCCTTCTCAAAGCATTGTTTTGCTTCTTTATAATATTGGCCACAAAATTTGAGCAGTGCCCAGGCCTTTTCCCCATAGATTTCAGCTTGGTCTGGTGTATCTTTAAGTTCTTTATGAATCTGCTCTACTTTATCTATATATTTTTGAGACTCTTCATACTGGTTTAAGTAGTAGAACACCCAAGCATAATTTCCGTATGTCACCAAATATCTGTGATCAGTCTCATCTGGATTGTTCTCTTTAATCATTTCTTCTGCTTTCTCCAAATTGGCAATTGCTTTTGGGTAGTCACCTTTCAGATGCATCATATAGGCCAGTAGATTGTACACCATGTATTTGTTCTTGGTGACAAGAAAAGTCAGCTGATCATACAATCTGTCTTCTATTTCTTCAGGGTCTGTGTCCTTCAGAAGAAGTTTCCATGTAAAGTGACATTTCAGTTGTAGTAAACGCGGCTGTAATGCTTCCTTTGATATCCCACTGTGAGAGAAAATAAGAGATTGCTATTAGTGAATGAGTTATAAAAAGTTAATATATACAAACAAAATATGGTATATATACTACAGAAGTCGCTTAACAGGACCACTACATACAGTATGTAGCTAGATCGTTCTTTGCATTGCATCCTGTATAGCTAATTGATTGGAACATCATTTTTTGGTTCTAACTTTAATTTCTTCCTGCATATGGACATGTCGGCACATCCATGGATGAAATAGGCACAACTTCTGTACCTGTGCCATCCATGCCGAGTCCTGGCTGTCATTCATAGCCAGGAACCTGCCACAACTGTTGGGACCAGAATTGCATCCTGATCCCAACAGATAACCCTAAAAATGCTGTGGTCAATGTGACTGGAGCATCTATAGGGATAGTAGAAATCTTCCTCTGTTCAGCATTGGGGCACTGCAATGCAACCGTATTATCCTGAGGGTAGATATGAATACCGGAGCCTTCACTGAGGCCTCCAATGTTATAAGTGTGGAAGTCTGATTTGTTATGCCTTACCAGGGCCGGCCTTAAGGTAGATGGCGCCCTGTGCAAAACTTTTTTCGGCGCCCCCCCCCCCCATGGTGACATAAAGCTCCTACAGCCTCCCACTCCTCCAGACGACATCCAACACCCATCACCCGACCCTCCCAGCCATACACACAACTACTACCTCCCCCAGCCATACACACAACTACTACCTCCCCCAGCCATACTCACAACTACTACCTCCCCCAGCCATACACACAGCTACTACCTCCCCCAGCCATACACACAGCTACTACCTCCCCCAGTCATACACACAGCTACTACCTCCCCCAACCATACACACAGCTACTACCTCCCCCAACCATACACACAGCTACTACCTCCCCCAGCCATACACACAGCTACTACCTCCCCCAGTCATACACACAGCTACTACCTCCCCCAACCATACACACAGCTACTACTCACCCAGCCACACACAACTACTACCCCCGTCAGCGATACACACAACTATTACCCTCGCCAGCCATACACACAACTATTACCCTCGCCAGCCATACACACAACTACTACCCCCACCAGCTATACACACAACTACTACCCCCACCAGCCACATACACAACTACTACCCCCACCATCCATACACACAACTACTACTTACCCAGCCATACACACAACTACTACCTTCCCCAGCCATGTAGTAGTTGTGTGTATGGCTGGAGGGGGAAGTAGTATCCAGTACACACACATGCACACCTACACATTATATAGTACACACATATACAATGTCACACATATTTAAACACACATTATTCATATATAAACCTCCAGTACACACACACCTACACATTGACTATACATTATATAACAGTACACACACTATGTACATTCTATATACATATACTTGCACTTACATACATCTAGCTGGCAGCTGGTTGTGGATAATGCAGCAGCTGCTGACAGGACTGGGCGCCTCATGCTGCTGCTGACTTCCTGCTCTCTCCTCTTGTCCCGACTACCCAGCAGTGTAATATAACACCAGCTGCACCAGGACAGAAGAGCTTCCCTGTATAGGACCTGGGGGAAGGAGGGGAAGGGGCGGCTGTGCTAGGAGCAGTTACAGCAGGGCTCACTCTCAGATGGCAGAGGCTGCTGCCGTATGTTCCTGAATCTGACCCACAGGGACCACGGCAGCTGTGGGGGGATACTGGAGCAGGGCAGCCAGCTAGTGGGACAGCGCTCGAGCAGAGAAACAGCTGCCCTGACTGTGCACAGACCAGGGGCATAGGCAATGTCTCTTGGGCCCTGGTGCAAGAGGTCAACTTGGGTCCTTTCCTCGACCAAGCGATGCTATTGGGGGTATATATATATATATATATATATATATATATACACATACACACACGCTATACTGTTACTGACCAAATCCTGTATACTGAGACCAATATTACCAGTATATAGGGGGGAAATATTACCGCCACACCACAACCACTACCATCACCACCATATTGTTGCTGACCAAATCCTGTATACTGAGACCAATAAAACACAGTACCAAATTACAAGTAACAAATAATTCCACCACTACTGACTAACATCACTACATACTGACTAACACCACCGCCACTACTGAATAATCCACTGTACACAGATCACTATCACCTTATACAGTCATATAGAGGTAGACCCAGCCCTACACAGGCTCTGTACACCATATACATCAGCAGTTACATCAGGTGACTCACAGGGGACTCTCTGATTAGAGTTGTTCCTCATTCATTTTCTTCTTTTTTTCTTTCTCCATCTGCCCAGGGCCGTTATGAGAACTTCTCCGAGCCACGAATCCACAGAATCTACCAGACAGACATATTAGGCTCCACACTCTAACACCATCCTTATCAAACTGCACATCTGTATTGGCCCCTTTACCCCCTCATTTAGTGGGTAGGCTGACTGTATGTGATGCCCTTGTAGTATATACCCCCCTCCTCTGTGTAGCTTCCTTATAGATGGCCCCTTGTTCAGTCTTCCCTATATATGGCCCTATGTGCATCTCCTTGAGAACCCCCCTCTGTGTAGTCCCCCTATAGTATATGCCCTCCATGCTGTCCTCTCTTACAGGTGCCCCCACCATATAGATTGCCCCCTTCTGTTGTCTCCCCCCTTATAGATTGCCTTCTGTTGTCTCCCCCCTTATAGATTACCCCCCAATTGATTGCCCCCTTCTGTTGTTTCCCCCTTATAGATTGCCCCTTCTGTTGCCCCCCTTATAGATTGCCCCCTTCAGTTGTCTCCCCCTTATAGATTGCCCCCTTCTGTTGTCCCCCATTTATAGATTACCCCCCCTATTGATTACCCCCTTCTGTTGTCTCCCCCCTTATAGATTACCCCCCTATTGATTACCCCCTTCTGCTGTCTCCCCCCTTATAGATTGCCCCCTTCTGTTTTCTCCCCCCTTATAGATTGCCCCCTTCTGTTTTCTCCCCCCTTATAGATTGCCCCCTTCTGTTGTCCCCCACTTAGATTGCCCCATCTGTTGTCCCCCACTTATAGATTGCCCACTTCTGTTGTCTCCCCCCATCTGTTGTCCCCCACTTATAGATTCCCCCCTTCTGTTGTCTCCCCCCTTGCGCAGGTTAAAAAAAAACAAAGCACATAACTCACCTGACACCTCGCTCCCCAGACGCGGCTCCCGTCTTCTGTATCACCCCCTGCCGATGCGCGCTCCCTGAGCATGTCCTGGCACTGCACGCTCCAGTGACCTCACGAGCGCCAGGGCCGGTACTTCCTCCCTGTGCCGGAAGTACAAAGACGCCGGCTGACGCTGAGGTCACTGATGCGTGCTCTCCTGGGGAATCCCGGGGAGCGCGCATCGGCTGTAGGCGTACTGTCCTATCAAGCTTGTGACCGCAAGGTCACAAGCTTAATAGTACAGTATGCGGCGCCTAGGTGGAGGCAGGGGGGAGCCCGGGAGGAACCACCTCAGGAGGAGGGCGCCGGGCAGCCAGCTAGAGAAGCGCTCGGGCAGAAAGACAGCTGCACAGCTGTCTCTCTGCCTTAGCGCCCCCCTGCTGGCCGGGGGTGATGCGCCCTGTGCAAGCGCACAGGTCGCACACCCCAAAGGCCGGCCCTGTGCCTTACTATGCATTACTGACGGGCATAATATGGCACTGCAGTGTGTTATATATCTGATTCAGGGAAGAGAAATTGCGCTGCACCTCACACCTATGGCTGATACTAGTGCCCCTAGGCTAAATAAAAAACACATCAGAATTTTGTGTATGAATTGATCAAGCCATACTGCCCCATGTACCATCGTGCAGGTATCTGATACACATGGGTCCCTACACTAAGTCCACACCGTGCCAGTCAGTGGCCACCACCCCCGCAGGCGTGCACAGTCAGGGAACGGGGGCCATGGGACGGCCCTGCGACCCCCATGCCACAGGACCAGACCCAAAAACACCACACCAGAACCCGGCCAGCACCGCCGGCGGAGAAGGTCGCCCCCAAACAGCACAAGTCTGGATGAGGTATTGCGCTCACCATAGCTGCTGCAGACAGAATGGGAAAAGACAGGAGGGATTAAAACCATGTGCACTCAGGTGTCTCCTGCTAATTGCGGTCATGTGGGTCTCACCAGGAGGAGTGCAAAACACGGAGAAAAGAGAGAAACAAAATGCGGTTCAGGGAAGAGAAATTGCGCTGCACCTCACACCTATGGCTGATACTAGTGCCCCTAGGCTAAATAAAAAACACATCAGAATTTTGTGTATGAATTGATCAAGCCATACTGCCCCATGTACCATCGTGCAGGTATCTGATACACATGGGTCCCTACACTAAGTCCACACCGTGCCAGTCAGTGGCCACCACCCCCGCAGGCGTGCACAGTCAGGGAACGGGGGCCATGGGACGGCCCTGCGACCCCCATGCCACAGGACCAGACCCAAAAACACCACACCAGAACCCGGCCAGCACCGCCGGCGGAGAAGGTCGCCCCCAAACAGCACAAGTCTGGATGAGGTATTGTGCTCACCATAGCTGCTGCAGACAGAATGGGAAAAGACAGGAGGGATTAAAACCATGTGCACTCAGGTGTCTCCTGCTAATTGCGGTCATGTGGGTCTCACCAGGAGGAGTGCAAAACACGGAGAAAAGAGAGAAACAAAATGCGGTTCAGGGAAGAGAAATTGCGCTGCACCTCACACCTATGGCTGATACTAGTGCCCCTAGGCTAAATAAAAAACACATCAGAATTTTGTGTATGAATTGATCAAGCCATACTGCCCCATGTACCATCGTGCAGGTATCTGATACACATGGGTCCCTACACTAAGTCCACACCGTGCCAGTCAGTGGCCACCACCCCCGCAGGCGTGCACAGTCAGGGAACGGGGGCCATGGGACGGCCCTGCGACCCCCATGCCACAGGACCAGACCCAAAAACACCACACCAGAACCCGGCCAGCACCGCCGGCGGAGAAGGTCGCCCCCAAACAGCACAAGTCTGGATGAGGTATTGCGCTCACCATAGCTGCTGCAGACAGAATGGGAAAAGACAGGAGGGATTAAAACCATGTGCACTCAGGTGTCTCCTGCTAATAGCGGTCATGTGGGTCTCACCAGGAGGAGTGCAAAACACGGAGAAAAGAGAGAAACAAAATGCGGTTCAGGGAAGAGAAATTGCGCTGCACCTCACACCTATGGCTGATACTAGTGCCCCTAGGCTAAATAAAAAACACATCAGAATTTTGTGTATGAATTGATCAAGCCATACTGCCCCATGTACCATCGTGCAGGTATCTGATACACATGGGTCCCTACACTAAGTCCACACCGTGCCAGTCAGTGGCCACCACCCCCGCAGGCGTGCACAGTCAGGGAACGGGGGCCATGGGACGGCCCTGCGACCCCCATGCCACAGGACCAGACCCAAAAACACCACACCAGAACCCGGCCAGCACCGCCGGCGGAGAAGGTCGCCCCCAAACAGCACAAGTCTGGATGAGGTATTGCGCTCACCATAGCTGCTGCAGACAGAATGGGAAAAGACAGGAGGGATTAAAACCATGTGCACTCAGGTGTCTCCTGCTAATAGCGGTCATGTGGGTTTCACCAGGAGGAGTGCAAAACACGGAGAAAAGAGAGAAACAAAATGCGGTTCAGGGAAGAGAAATTGCGCTGCACCTCACACCTATGGCTGATACTAGTGCCCCTAGGCTAAATAAAAAACACATCAGAATTTTGTGTATGAATTGATCAAGCCATACTGCCCCATGTACCATCGTGCAGGTATCTGATACACATGGGTCCCTACACTAAGTCCACACCGTGCCAGTCAGTGGCCACCACCCCCGCAGGCGTGCACAGTCAGGGAACGGGGGCCATGGGACGGCCCTGCGACCCCCATGCCACAGGACCAGACCCAAAAACACCACACCAGAACCCGGCCAGCACCGCCGGCGGAGAAGGTTGCCCCCAAACAGCACAAGTCTGGATGAGGTATTGCGCTCACCATAGCTGCTGCAGACAGAATGGGAAAAGACAGGAGGGATTAAAACCATGTGCACTCAGGTGTCTCCTGCTAATTGCGGTCATGTGGGTCTCACCAGGAGGAGTGCAAAACACGGAGAAAAGAGAGAAACAAAATGCGGTTCAGGGAAGAGAAATTGCGCTGCACCTCACACCTATGGCTGATACTAGTGCCCCTAGGCTAAATAAAAAACACATCAGAATTTTGTGTATGAATTGATCAAGCCATACTGCCCCATGTACCATCGTGCAGGTATCTGATACACATGGGTCCCTACACTAAGTCCACACCGTGCCAGTCAGTGGCCACCACCCCCGCAGGCGTGCACAGTCAGGGAACGGGGGCCATGGGACGGCCCTGCGACCCCCATGCCACAGGACCAGACCCAAAAACACCACACCAGAACCCGGCCAGCACCGCCGGCGGAGAAGGTCGCCCCCAAACAGCACAAGTCTGGATGAGGTATTGCGCTCACCATAGCTGCTGCAGACAGAATGGGAAAAGACAGGAGGGATTAAACCCTGTGCACTCAGGTGTCTCCTGCTAATAGCGGTGTGGAGTTAGCGTAGGGACCCGTGTGGACCAGAGGACCTGCGCGGTGGTACACGGGGCAATATGGTTTGATCAATTCATATACAGACACTCTGGTGTTGATTTTTAATATAGGCCTGGCGGCATTAGTATCAGCCATAGATGGGATGTGCAGCCGTTCCATTCTCTCCAGTTCGTGTTTTGCAATTCTCCCTCTCTGAACAGCTAGCACTCCTTTATAAGACCCACATGACCAAAATTAGCAGGATATGTCTGTGCTCACATGTCTGGACCCTATGTCTTCCCCATTCTGTGAGAGCAGCAATGGTAAGTGTAATACCATATCCATACTTGTGTCGTTTGGGGGCAGCCTTCCCCGCCGGTGGTGCTGGCTGGGTTTTGGTGGGGCTTTTTGGGTCTGGTCCTGTGACATTGGGGTTGCAGGGCCGTTCCATGGCCTCCCTTCCCTGCACGTGCACGCTTTGCGGGGTTGGCGGTCGCTGACCGACACGGTGTGGAGTTAGCGTAGGGACCCGTGTGGACCAGAGGACCTGCGCGGTGGTACACGGGGCAATATGGTTTGATCAATTCATATACAGACACTCTGGTGTTGATTTTTAATATAGGCCTGGCGGCATTAGTATCAGCCATAGATGGGATGTGCAGCCGTTCCATTCTCTCCAGTTCGTGTTTTGCAATTCTCCCTCTCTGAACAGCTAGCACTCCTTTATAAGACCCACATGACCAAAATTAGCAGGATATGTCTGTGCTCACATGTCTGGACCCTATGTCTTCCCCATTCTGTGAGAGCAGCAATGGTAAGTGTAATACCATATCCATACTTGTGTCGTTTGGGGGCAGCCTTCCCCGCCGGTGGTGCTGGCTGGGTTTTGGTGGGGCTTTTTGGGTCTGGTCCTGTGACATTGGGGTTGCAGGGCAGTTCCATGGCCTCCCTTCCCTGCACGTGCACGCTTTGCGGGGTTGGCGGTCGCTGACCGACACGGTGTGGAGTTAGCGTAGGGACCCGTGTGGACCAGAGGACCTGCGCGGTGGTACACGGGGCAATATGGTTTGATCAATTCATATACAGACACTCTGGTGTTGATTTTTAATATAGGCCTGGCGGCATTAGTATCAGCCATAGATGGGATGTGCAGCCGTTCCATTCTCTCCAGTTCGTGTTTTGCAATTCTCCCTCTCTGAACAGCTAGCACTCCTTTATAAGACCCACATGACCAAAATTAGCAGGATATGTCTGTGCTCACATGTCTGGACCCTATGTCTTCCCCATTCTGTGAGAGCAGCAATGGTAAGTGTAATACCATATCCATACTTGTGTCGTTTGGGGGCAGCCTTCCCCGCCGGTGGTGCTGGCTGGGTTTTGGTGGGGCTTTTTGGGTCTGGTCCTGTGACATTGGGGTTGCAGGGCCGTTCCATGGCCTCCCTTCCCTGCACGTGCACGCTTTGCGGGGTTGGCGGTCGCTGACCGACACGGTGTGGAGTTAGCGTAGGGACCCGTGTGGACCAGAGGACCTGCGCGGTGGTACACGGGGCAATATGGTTTGATCAATTCATATACAGACACTCTGGTGTTGATTTTTAATATAGGCCTGGCGGCATTAGTATCAGCCATAGATGGGATGTGCAGCCGTTCCATTCTCTCCAGTTCGTGTTATATATCTGATCAGGCAATCAGATAGTTAAGTTCCCTAATGGGAAAGTAAAATATGATTTAAAAGGAAAAAAAAAAAGGAAAAAAATTAAATTAAAATAAACACATTATCCCCATGTCCTCCAATGCAAATAATAAATGTAGGAAAAAAGCACACATACAGCATTTGGTAAATCCAAGTGCATAACAATGCTGGCAATAAAATGCCACATGATTTAACCCATACGGTGACCTCAGAGAACTCAAAGTTATTTTTTCATTTAATGTAAGTATCATATTTTCATTAAATGTGTGCATCTTTCAAAAAAAAAAAATCATAAGGCTAGTGATTAGTAATAAGTGAACATGCTCGTCCGAGCTTGGTACTCGATCGAATATTGCGGTACTCGATGGTACTTGTTACTCGGACGAGCATCTCGTGATACTCGAGAAAATGTCATCATCCGTTTCCTGTAAGTTTGAGTGCAATTTCTCAGCCAATCAACATGCAGGAGACTCTTTGGTACATCCTGCGATCACGTGGGACCCATACATGTCGATAGCAGCGATTGGTTGGCCAGATCAGATGACCCTGCCATATAAAAATCGCTTCAGACTTATGCTGGAAGAGATTAGGGACAGAGCTGCTGCTTGTCAGGCAGAGCGTTAGGGAGGGAATTAGCATTCAAGTAGGCAGGGAATACTAGCGAAAGAACCAAACAGCCCTTGTAAGGGCTTCAAATCCTTACTTTTTTGTATTACTACAGACTGCTGGCTGAGACTTGCAATGCAGCTACCACAATTTTTAGCAGCTGTGGCGATCGGCTGCTGGCAGAAAGGGGACATTAGGTGTTGCATACAGACCCCTAAGAAGTGCTCAGTACTCTTATTATTTTGTGACTGGTGGTGCTGCTGTCGTACATTGTATTGCTGTAATTTGTAGTACACCTGCATAGAACTTCACAGCTCATTGTCCTGTGTAACAGGTGCCATAGACCACAGACCACCACTTACACACAGACTCTATAAGACAGCCTCCAAATACTAGTGTGGCACTGACCACCAGTATATTTTCTGATTTTTGTATTTCTTACTCAAGGCATATCCAAGCTCACCACTGATTGCCCTGTGTAAGAGGGTGTCACACAGTGTATAGGTGCAGCCACCAACAGATTGTATACCACAGCCTCCAAAAAACTAGTGTGACCACCAGTATATTTTCTGATTTCTGTATTTCTTACTCAAGGCCTATCTAAGCTCACTACTGATTGCCCTGTGTAAGAGGGTGTCACACAGTGTATAGGTGCAGCCACCAACCACCAAGCGCAGCGTTTAACTGTCCCTACAACAGACCTTTGAACGGAACGCAAATACACAGCAACTCACCCACATGCACAAGCCCTAAATGTGCACACAGGCAAACTGCTGAACAGGGAGATGCTGCCCTATCAGCTGGTAGAGACAGAGGCTTTTAGGAACCTCATGGCAGTTGCTTCCGCTTGGTACTCTACTGTGTCAGCCCTAATTTTTGTGACGTTGCCTCATCTAAAGGCTGGTAAAGGCCACTTTATGGTCTTTTTTTTAATCTTCATTTTAAATTTTCAAGTCAAAACGATCAATTCAATTCAAGTGCTATTTTGCAGGGCTGCCTGGTCATCTATTGTATCTCCAAGATACACACCACTGTTCAAAGGAACAGACGGTGAAAATGGTGGATCATTATTTAGCATCCTTGTGTTATCCAATTTGAAACATATTATCTGTGGATGTCAACTTGCGGGTATTCTCTGCCGTCCTTTCATTTTTTATCTCTTTCAAAGGCAGTAGTCAGCTACTGGTCAGTCTAGTAATAAAAAAAAATTATATATTAAGGGTGGGAGGAGGGGAGCAGTCAGCTTGTCAGGCACTAGTACAGTTCAAAGGAACAGAGAGTGAATATGGTGGATCCTCATTTAGCATCCTTGTCTTGTCCATTTTTTGTCAACACCGATTACTGGGTGTTTACCCTCCTTACTTACGATCTGACACCACTAGCGCAAGAGGACGTAGTTCTGTGGGCCAAAAAGTGGGGGAACACTCTCCAAGGCCTTTGACAGTTTCATGGCAACCCAGCAAGACTATGTCACCCGTCCCCAGTCTAGACAGAGTAGGGGGTAGGCCTTCAGAAAGATAGTGAGGGAGTACCTTGCTAACCATATCAACGTATACAATCTGTGGTAACTGCAGCTATATAGTATAAGCCACCCTCTTACACAGGGCAATTAGCAGTGAGCTTGGATGTGACTGCAGCTATAAATGAAGAAATTAGAAAATATACTGGTCACACTAGTTTCTGGAGGGTGTCGTATACAATCTGTGGGTAACTGCAGCTATATAGTATATGCCACCATCTTTCACAGGGCAATTAGCAGTGAGCCTGGATGTGAATCACCACTTTTCCCCACCACTGATTCGATTTTGAGTTTGACTTGGAGGTGCTGGGCTGCCCTGCCCCTAGCGTGTTGTCAGAGCGGGTCTTCAGTGCAGCTGGTGGCATCATCACTAATAAGCGCACCCGCCTGTCCACTGACAGCGCTGACAGTCTGACGTTAATTAATTTTCTTATTTCTTTTTTTCTTATTGCAGCCATATCTAAGCCATTGCTAATTTCCCTGTGTAATTAGCAGTGAGCTTGGTTGCGTGTGACAACGGGCGGAACCTGGTGGCGGCTCTGCAACTCGGGCGGAACCTGGTGGTGGAACCTGGTGGCGGCCTTACACATGTACCATGCCTGGCCCACGTCTTCAACCTAGTGTTGCTCCGGTTCCTTAAAACCTACCCCCATTTGGCTGACTTGCTCACCAAGGTGCACCGCATCTGTGCGCATTTCCGCAAGTCAACCAGGGAAAGTTACCCCAACTGCTACAGTCAAATTCAAACTCAAAACAGCGGTGTGGAGAAGTGGTGAGTCACATGATGCAGGGAATGTTACCCCAACTGCTACAGTCAAATTTAAAGTAAAATTCAAACTCAAAACAGCGCATCCTTGTCTTGTCCATTTCGAACCATATTATGTGTAGATGTCATCTTATGGATGTCCTCTGCCGTCCTTTCACCTGTACCTTTTACCTTCCTTGGATGTTGTAGTCGTTTTGAAGGCAGGATTGACCAGGTCTTTTTAATAAACAGGCTACCGAACTTGCCCTATCTTAGATACTCTTTAAAGTATTAAGGCTGGGTTCACACTACGTATATTTCAATCAGTATTGTGGTCCTCATATTGCAACCAAAACCAGGAGTGGATTAAAAACACAGAAAGGATCTTTTCACACAATGTTGAAATTAAGTGGATGGCTGCCATATAACAGTAAATAACTGCCATTATTTCAATACAACAGCCGTTGTTTTAAAATAACAGTGTAAGGAACTTACCTTGTCCGGCTCCAGCGGCGTCTCCTTCCAGCTCGGCTCCGGCTGTCGGCTCGGGAGCGCGCCGCTGCTCCGCCCGCCGGAGCTGAGTGACGTCACGGAGACCCGACGGCGTCCCTAGCAACCGGGGACGCCGTGGGGTCACGTGACCGTCAGCTGGCCGGCCGGCACGCAGCTGATGTGTTTTGCACTCAGGCTGAGTGACAGGTCGCCCGGCCGCTCAGCCTGCAGTGCACCAGCTGCAGTGAGGCTGGACTCAGAAGGCCGGACCAATCAGCCTTTGGTCCGGGCTCCTGGTCCAGTATAAAGTTTCAGTGTAGCCAGCAGGTTATCGCTGGCTATTAGTTGTTTCTGATCCCAGCTCCCCAGTCCCTTGTATTCTGTCCTATCCTTTCTCATTTCGACTTGCCCGGATTCTGACCTTTTTGCCTGTCCCCTGACTCTCCGTTTGGTTCCGATTTTGTACTGCGTTGCTCGTTTGGTTACTGACTCGGCTAGTTGACTTCCCGCTTTGTGTTTGTCTGTCTGTCTGCGTTTTATGTTCTGCACGTATACAGCATAGGGATTGTCTTCGTGGTTGTCCGCGACCGCCTAGGGTCGACCGAGGCAAGTAGGCAGGTGACAGTGGGTGGGGTCAGAGTTAGGGCCCACTGTCTAGTGTCTTATCTTCCCCAGCCACTCGTGACAGAATAGCCAGCCCAAAAATATTGTGTGACGTGTGCCAAGGATTTGTTATCATGAATCCTATAAAGGCGCTAGTGGAACAGATGCAGAATCTGAACACATTGGTTCAGAATCTCGCTGAACGGGTTCAAGAGCAGGAGGCTGCTCCTCGACAGGTTACGATGACCACGCCCTCTCCCCCTGAACCGCCTGTACAACTCCCGGAAAAATTTAAGGGGGATAGAAAGAGTTTTCGAACCTTCAGAGAAGGGTGTCAGTTGTTTTTTCGACTGCGTCCCCGTTCGTCAGGGGATGAGGCCCAAAGAGTGGGAATAATCATGTCCCTCCTGCAGGGTCCCCCACAAGAGTGGGCATTCTCTCTCCCTCCTAACGCCATAGAACTAACTTCTGTGGACTTTTTCTTTTCGGCCTTGGGACTATTGTACGATGACCCTGACAGGACTGCAGTGGCCGAGCGACAATTGACGTCCCTAAAACAGGGGAAAAGACCAGTTGAAGATTATTGCGCAGAGTTCCGCCAGTGGTGTATCCCATCTGGTTGGAACGACTCTGCTCTGCGCTACCAGTTCCGGGTGGGTCTCTCTGACCAGTTGAAGGACCTGTTAATAGCCTATCCTCCCCCTGAAACGTTAGAAGAGACCATGACGTTAGCCATTAGGGTAGATCGCCGGATGCGAGACAGACGAAGGGAGAAGTGCACCTCTGAACCCTGTAGTACCTCTTCCTCTCTTGTGTCTTTTCCTAAAACCCCCTCTTCCCTGCTGACACCACCGGAGGAACCTATGCAAATTGGCGCCACCGATGCAAGAACTAGACGAGCCCATCGGATGCAGCATAATCTTTGCTTATACTGCGGCAAAGCTGGACACCGGGTTCGGGAATGTACCTCCAGGCCTGGAACATCGTCGGAAAACTCCAGCGCCTGAGTGACTATCGAGGGGGTCACTCAGGCGCACAGGTACCACTCGATAAGAATAAATTGATGGTTCCCATCTCGCTATGCTTGGGCGAGAGATGTATCTCGGGGTTTGCCCATGTTGACTCAGGGGCATCCGCTAATTTTGTTAATTCCGGGTTTTGGTCCGGTCTGGGGGTATGCCCGCTTCAGCTTAAATGCCCGCTGAGTATCACGGGGGCGGATTTTACCCCATTGGCCCAAGGAAGAGTAAAATATATTACTCCTCCTCTCGAAGTGAAAGTGGGGTCGATCCATTCTGAGTGTCTAGATTTTTTGGTTATGGACAATTTGTCCTCTGATGTTATTTTAGGTTTACCATGGTTGACCCAACATAACCCTGTGTTTGATTGGGTAAACAGAGAACTTGTCCAATGGGGACCAGGTTGTGCCGCCCATTGTATTTCTTTGAATTTAACAGAATGTTCTTCGTTAGAAGGAGAGCTCCCTGAATTTCTATCTGATTTTCTTGATGTCTTTGATGAAAAATCGGTGGACGAGCTACCCCCTCATCGTCCATACGATTGTGCTATTGAGTTAGTTTCTGAATCCAAGTACCCGAAAGGACGCATTTTTAACTTGTCTAAACCAGAGAGAGAGGCTATGCGTGATTATGTTAAAGAGAGTTTAGATAAGGGTCACATCCGTCCTTCCTGTTCTCCCCTTGGTGCTGGGTTTTTCTTTGTGGGTAAAAAGGATGGTGGCTTACGCCCTTGCATTGACTATCGGGAATTAAATAAAATCACGATTAAAAATCAACATCCTCTCCCTCTGATTCCTAATTTGTTTGATCAGATTGTGGGGGCCCGGTGGTTCTCCAAAATTGACCTCCGGGGGGCCTATAATTTGATTCGTATAAAGGAGGGCGATGAATGGAAAACTGCCTTCAATACCCCCGAAGGACACTTCGAATACCTTGTCATGCCCTTCGGGTTGTGTAATGCACCTGCAGTTTTTCAACGTTTTGTTAACGATGTTTTTCGCGACTACCTGGGACGTTTTTTAGTGGTATACCTGGATGATATCCTGATTTTCTCTCCAGATTGGTCTTCGCATGTTGGTCATGTTCGTAAGGTTATGGAACTCCTAAGACTTAACCATTTATTTGCTAAATTGTCAAAGTGCCAGTTTGGTGTTCAGGAGGTCTCTTTTTTGGGATATAAAATCACCCCTAGTTCTTTTGGGATGGATCCCCTTAAGGTGACGGCCATTGCCAAGTGGGAGCGCCCAAGGAATCTTAAAGCTTTACAGAGATTTTTGGGATTTTCTAACTATTACAGAAAATTTATTAAGGGGATCTCAGTGATTGCTAAGCCCTTAACAGATCTTACCAGAAAGGGAGCTGATGTGGATAACTGGACTCCTGAAGCCATTCTGGCATTTGACAAACTTAAAAGATGTTTTTCTGTAGCTCCGGTGTTGATTCAACCTGACTTTGAGCAACCTTTTATTGTCGAGGTGGATGCCTCAGAGGTAGGGGTGGGGGCTGTTCTTTCACAGGGTCCTGAAACTCTCACCAATCTCCGACCCATTGCCTATTTCTCTAGAAAGTTCTCCAAAGCAGAATGCAACTATGATATAGGCAATAGGGAACTCCTTGCCATTAAGTGGGTGTCGATGAATGGAGGCACTTTCTAGAGGGGGCTAAACACAAAGTTAAGGTTTTAACCGACCACAAAAACCTTGTTTATTTAGATAAAGCTAAACGTCTTACTCCACGACAGGCCAGATGGGCACTCTTTTTCACACGGTTTAACTTTGAAATCACCTTCAGACCGGGTTCCAAAAATATAAGGGCAGATGCTTTATCTCGTAGTTTCAACGTCAATGAAGTCCCCATAAAGGAGTCTGAAACCACCTTATCTCCGGGGGTGGTGGTGGCTATACTGCAGCCCGATCTGGCTGCCCAAGTTGTCCAGTCTCAATCTATGGCGCCTAGAAATACCCCGGAGAACAAACTATTTGTTCCCCCAAATCTTCGTTTGAAAGTTCTGGAAGAAACACATTGTTCAGTTTTGGCAGGTCATCCAGGTATTGCTGGTACTAAATATTTGTTATCTCGTCATTATTGGTGGCCATCTTGGGTCAGAGATACTAAGCTGTTTGTGGAGGCTTGTGAGATTTGCGCCAGGTCCAAGGTTCCTTGCAGATTACCCGAGGGACTTCTCCAACCCCTACCGGTACCTGCTAGACCTTGGACCCACATCTCAATGGACTTCATAACTGATTTACCACCCTCTAAGGGTAAAACTGTGATTTGGGTGGTGGTTGATAGTTTCTCTAAGATGTGCCATTTAATTCCTCTCAGCAAGCTTCCTAATGCTCGTACCTTAGCTTCTCTTTTTATTAATCATATCTTACGTTTACATGGTGTACCAGAGAATATTGTTTCTGACAGGGGAGTACAATTTGTGTCTAAATTCTGGAGGGAGTTTTGTGGTCGCCTGGGCATATCCTTGTCCTTTTCTTCAGCTTTCCATCCGCAGTCCAATGGTCAGACGGAAAGGGTTAACCAGTCACTGGAGCAGTTCTTGAGATGTTTTGTTGCAGGGTCACAGGAGAAATGGAGAGAATACTTATCTTTGGCAGAGTTTGCCCTAAATAATCGTGAAAGTCAGTCTCTCAAAATGTCACCATTTTTTTGTAATTTTGGGTTTAATCCTCGTTGTTCTTCTGTACATGCGGCCGAGTCCATTAATCCATCCGCTGAAAAAATCTACAGAAAACTGTGCACAGTTTGGGCCCAGGCTCTTCAGAACCTGGTTAAAGCCCAAGAAAATTGTAAGAAACAATCAGACAAAAGACGTATATCTGGCCCTGAGTACAGGGTAGGTGACAAGGTATGGCTCTCTACTAAAAACTTGAGATTGAAAACACCATCTGGTAAACTTTCTCCTAAATATATTGGTCCTTATGCCATAGTAAAAGTCGTCAACTCAGTTTCGTTTAAGTTACTGTTGCCTAAGAGTCTAAAAATTCACGATGTCTTCCATAAGTCTCTGTTAAAGAAATATATTAATCCCGTGTTACCGTCTGCTCCCCCTGCTCCTTTGATTATTCAGGGTGAACTTGAATATGAGGTAGAGAGGATTCTGGATTCTCGCCGAGTTCAGAGTTCTTTACAGTATCTGGTTCATTGGAGAGGATTTGGCCCAGAGGAGCGCACTTGGGTAGCAAGTAGGGATATGCATGCACCACGTCTCATTCGGCAATATCATTTGCACAACCCGTCTAGACCAGGTCCTGTTACCAAGGGTCCTGAGGCCCCTCATAAGGGAGGGGGTAATGTAAGGAACTTACCTTGTCCGGCTCCAGCGGCGTCTCCTTCCAGCTCGGCTCCGGCTGTCGGCTCGGGAGCGCGCCGCTGCTCCGCCCGCCGGAGCTGAGTGACGTCACGGAGACCCGACGGCGTCCCTAGCAACCGGGGACGCCGTGGGGTCACGTGACCGTCAGCTGGCCGGCCGGCACGCAGCTGATGTGTTTTGCACTCAGGCTGAGTGACAGGTCGCCCGGCCGCTCAGCCTGCAGTGCACCAGCTGCAGTGAGGCTGGACTCAGAAGGCCGGACCAATCAGCCTTTGGTCCGGGCTCCTGGTCCAGTATAAAGTTTCAGTGTAGCCAGCAGGTTATCGCTGGCTATTAGTTGTTTCTGATCCCAGCTCCCCAGTCCCTTGTATTCTGTCCTATCCTTTCTCATTTCGACTTGCCCGGATTCTGACCTTTTTGCCTGTCCCCTGACTCTCCGTTTGGTTCCGATTTTGTACTGCGTTGCTCGTTTGGTTACTGACTCGGCTAGTTGACTTCCCGCTTTGTGTTTGTGTTGCTTGTGTTGTGTCGACCGAGGCAAGTAGGCAGGTGACAGTGGGTGGGGTCAGAGTTAGGGCCCACTGTCTAGTGTCTTATCTTCCCCAGCCACTCGTGACAAACAGCAAGTATTTGCCATTAAATGGCAGCCATCCACTCAATTTTAACATTGTGTGAACAGATCCTTTCTGTGTTTTTAATCCACTCCTGGTTTTGGTTGCAATGTGAGGACCACAATACTGACTGAAATATATGTAGTGTGAATCCAGCCTAAGGCTATGTTCACACTACGTAAATCTACGGCCGTAGTTCTCGCCACAGAACTACAGCCGTAGATTTGCGGGGTGGAACATAGCATTATTTGCTATGGGATCCCGGCCGGATCCCATGCGGTGCCGCAAACAACTGACAGGTCCATTATTTGCGGACGGAATTCAATGAATTCCTCCCGCAGAAGGACCTGTCAGTTCACACAGTGAAGTGAGCGGTTCCGGACGCTTGCTTCACTGTGTGCTATGGGAAGCTCTGATGTGGGCGCGCGCTGATGCGCATCAGAGCACCACGGGGGAAGGATCATCCAGCCGGTACTTTAGTACCGGTCGTGATGATCCGGGCTGAGACCAGCCGTTCCATGACCCGGCCAGAGTCACGGAACGGCCGGTCTCATCCGTAGTGTGAACATAGCTTAAAAGTGTATTCGTTCAAAGTCCGGGGCCTCTTAAGAAGACTGTATTGTTATTCTTCATCCCTACCTCCAATGATATGCCTCTCACGCACAACTGCATGAGGGTGTGACCCTAAATCAAGCCATAATCCGGCTTTTTTTTGGATGACTATATTGTCCATCTTGGTCTGGGTCAGTGGTGTCAGGCTAAGTGGTTTGGGTGGTCCATATGCTACCTTTGTTTTAATGATTCTCTGTGTCCTCACTGCCATGCTGTGTTAGGCTAAATTTTGGGGTGGTTCATATGCTACCTCTGTTTTAATGGTTCTCTGTGTCCTCACCGCCATGCTGTGTCAGGCAAAGTGTTTGGGTGGTTCATATGCTACTGTACCTGTGTTTGAATGGTTCCCTGTGTTCTCACCTCCATGCTGTTTTAGGCTAAATTTTGGGGTGGTTCATATACTTAATCCTTCACTGTGTGATCACTGCCATACTGTTGCCCGTAATTTGGCATAATAGTCCGATTAGGCAGCTGATCCATCCATGCATGCTGTCCCTGCTTTTTCCTGTCCATTTCCGTGGTGTTTCCATTATTTTCTGAGGTTGACAGGTTTTCACATGACCTTCCCTCTACCGAACTTGGGTCCCCTGCAAAAATGTTCGAGTTTTCCACTGACTTCAATGGGGTTCGTTACTTGAAGCGAGCACATGAATAGCGATCAAAATTTACCACTATCTTAAAGTAAAATGAAAAGCAGTCTCAGAATCACATAAAGAGGTCATATTTGAAAAATGGGCTCTGGTGCTAAAAGAGAACCATTCACCTCCTTGGGGGAATGCGACCTGGCCCCGGTACCTTACAGCTGCTGGGAACAGCTCTCTTATACTAGGACCGGCAGACTTCAGCAGGGTGGCTATTTCAAAATATGGAACTTAATGCAAAGCCCCGAGCTCAGGCTGCCAATCAAACATGAGTGTCTGGAAAGAGGGCGGAGGCAGCGTGACTATATGCTTCAGTGGCTCCGCCCCCATTCCTAGTTACCGAGTTCTGGGACGAAGGGTTAAAGATTCATTTTTTTAAATTGCGCCCTGCCAGAGTCTGCTGGGCACAGTGTCAGAGAGATGTATCTGACAGCTGTAAGGTACTTGGGCCAGGTCACACTCCCTCAGAGAGGTGATTGGTTTTCTTTAAGGCCAAAATTAGCCTGGTCCTGAAGGGTTAAGAATACATCTTCATGCAACAAATAATTTTGAACTTTATTGAGCAATAGATTTGCACTGTATCCCCCCCCCCATTTCAGGGATGGGTAGGTATAGATTCTCTATTATGTTCCTGCACCCCCTGCCTGCACTTGATTTATTTTTTTTTTGTTTTGTTTTCCCCGAGTTCACCTCAGCAACTTCAGATATTATTATTGCAGTGAGTACTTCATCTGTCCTGAGCAGTAGCAAACCCCTATAGAAAATTCCTCCTTCTTTGGACAGACATACAGTAGATGGCAGCAGAGAGCACTGTGTCAGACTGGAAAGAATTCACCACTTCCTGTAGGGCATACAGCAGCTGATAGCTGATAAAAACTGCAAGGAATGCGATTTTTAAATAGAAGTAATTTACAGATCTATATAACTTTTTCTCACCAGTTGATTTTTTTCCCTCTGGAGTACCCCTTTAATGTGCAAGCTAATACAGAAGCAGAGTGTGTCCTAAGAGGCTGGTGGAATAGTGGCAAAACCAACAAGCCACACTACAATAGTATAGGTCTTTAAAGGGGGAATTTGAGAGGGAAAAGTGTTTTCAAAACATTTAACTGGTGTCAGAAAGTGAGACAGATCTGTAACTTACGTCTATTTAAAAGGCTTAAGTCTTCCAGTACTTATGAGCTACTGTATGCTCTGCGGAAACTGGTTTCTTTCCAGTTTGAGACTGTGCTCTCAGCTGTCACCTCTGTCTTTAACAGGAACTTTCCAGAGCAGGAGAGATTTTCTATGGGGATTTGCTACTGCTCTGGACAGTTACTGACACTGACAGAGGTGGCAGCAGAGACCACCATGTTAGACTGGAAAGAATACACCATTTCCTGCAGGACATACAGCAGCTCATATGTACTAAAAGACAACGTTTTTACATAGAAATAATTTACAAATTTGTGTAATTTTCTTGAAACTAGTTGACTTTTTTCCTCTGGAGTGCCCCTTTAAATAACAAAATGTTGCTGAACATGCTGCCACTATGTAGATACAGCTGGAATTTCTGAGTAATAATGACAGTAGGTAAAGTGAAGCAGATGAGAAGAAGAATAGTGTAAAGCACCAGCGGCATCTGATGAGGAATATTGATTATTCTTTTCATAATTAAACTCTGTAATTTTACATCTTATTGGAAGATAGTTTTCAGGAATCATACAGATATTAGAAATTTTCAGGAATCATACAGAGTTTGGATATTGACAACAGCTTTTATTTCTGTTGTTGTAACTAAGCTGTGTATTAAGGTATACTGTACATACTTATTGATTATTTTTCTATTAATAGGCATAAATATAGAATATATATATATGGTCCATCTAGTCTGCCGTATTAGTATTTCTTTTCAGTCATTGTAGAGTTACCTATTTTCTTGTGTTTCTGACCTTTTCCCCCAACTAATCTCAGACTATGTCCCTTGTATTCAGTTTCTTATTATTAACACCCTCTTCCTATTCTTACTGGTTATACCTCTAGTTATACAGTCTAGCATAGCTTTCCCTACTGCCTGACAGCACTGGTGACTCATTTAATGCTGTCAGAGATTTCTGTCCCTAGACCCTTCTCTGCTGAAGTCTTTGCTAATGCAGAACTGCTGATATGATGCGGACAGAAAACAGCAGAAAGCATTCTAAGTTCAGCTGTCAATTGTTTTGTTATTCACTGTATCAAGTTCCCTGTTTAATGTATATGATACAATGTTTTGACCATTTATCCAGTAAAGCCAGATCATTTTCATATTACACACACCTCCAGGAATATCAACAATTTGCACACTTTTGTGTTATAGGTAAACAGATGAACCTTCTTCTATGTCACTTACAACCATATTAAAAGAACTTTACCCAGAACAGACCCTTATTACACACTACCAGTCTCTGCTCAGAATCCACACCATTAACCACAACCCCTGATATATATCTTTCACCAGCCACAAATCTACTAAACTATCCGGGTATTAAGCCTGATTTTCCCAAATTCAGTGGTTTAAACTAACTTGATGATTATAGATATTTTTCCAGGAGGGAGAACAACATGTCATCTAGGAATAGCCAGATGTTATACCCATCCCAGATGTTAAAGAAGCAACTCCGACTATGTATGCCAATTTCACCACCTCAGAGGATTAAAAGGAATAATAAAATAAAACTGACACCAAAGAACAAAGAAGAAGCAACGTCACCCCCATACATTTCAGAATAGACTAGAATTAGACTTTTGACTTTTATTTGTATAAGCCCCTTAAGAGGTAGCCTATCTGCTAGAGATGGGTTGTCCCTAATGTGTTGAAGACCTTAGAACACATACACTGTGAGACAGATTGTTAGCCTTTTGACCTAGCAATAAAGGTCATCTGCTTTTGATAATGGCTTCAAAAGTGGGACTGTTAAGGATGTGATATTTTGTATATTTAGTGAAGCCATTACAATATGGCGCTGACCTTCTAAACAAGTACAGATGTTACATTCCTTACAGTTTACGTTAGTAAATATTAGTGCTACGTAACTAACTCCTTTTGTACCTCAGCCAATGAAGTACTGACACAAGCCTTAGTAGAAGAATACATGCCCCCAGGGTATATAAATTGGCTGCCATCTTTGAATAAAAGAGATCCACCTTAACCATCAATGTGTCAAGGTGTTTGATTCTCTGTGCGCACTATAAACTTATAACTTGCAATTAGGAGCAGACAGTCAATATGACAGCACTCTTGAGGTGCATTCATAACACCATCCACCCTGGATCTGCATTTGCTATTTTTAATGATAGATGTCTTCCAAATACATTATAGCAGAAAGTGGACATTAAATCAAATCAAGTAAAATGTAAAGCATATTAAATAGTCGAGCCATAGTGTAGGTTACAAAACTTGTAGAAAAATATAAAAGATATTTACCTCATTCTGTCAGGTTTTGTGTCCCCCCTGTTTATGTGGAGAAGAAGCTTTCTGAATGCAGGATTCTGTTCCTGATCCTGATCCTGCCTACATTCTTTTATAGTCAGGCAATCCTCATGGAGATGCTTGCCAGCATCAACAGAGGGAGGAGAGAAGGGAGAAATGATACTGCCGAGAAACATTAGAAAACTGTCTCATTTAGATAATAGGAATTAAAAACAGCTACAGTATATTATGTAAATAAGCAGACAGAGAGAAGCGTGTACATTAGTGATGAGCGAATAGTGAGATATTTGAATATTCGATATTCGTACGAATATCTCACGAATATTCGATCGAATATTCGATCCCATTAAAGTGTATGGGAACAAGTATTTGATTAGTGAAAAACATCTATTTGACAACTTGGAGGGTAAAACCGGAAGCTGGGGGATTTGAACGCTTATCGAATATTTATCGAATATTCGCGGGATATTCGTACGAATATCGAATATTCGAATATCTCACTATTCGATCGAATGTCTATTCGATCGAACAGTATTCGCTCATCACTAGTGTACATGGCTGGTGCTAAATCTTTTATGAGATTTTCATTAGCTTCAGATCTGATATCACACTACAACTGAGTGACAACATTGAGAGCAATGCAATGTCAAATAAAGTCAACAGCATAATATCAACAACTGGAAACTGTGCACCCCTCAATAAACTGCACCCCAGTTCTGTGTAGAATTAATACATAAATAATGATCCAAAACTTTCACAACAAACTGTACATTTTGGCTTAAATTCGCCTTTCACAAGCATAACATTAAAGTGTCCACAGCAAGTATATATATATACACACAAGTGATACAAAATCATTAGGTACAGATAAAAAATCTATATATTATTATCAAACAAAATCAAATTGTGGCAGCCTACCAAATCTGTCATCATGGACTCTTTTAGTAAGGCCCCTGTGTTTCTTGTCGTGCATGAAAATGAAACCATAGGAGAGAAAAGTATAGCAGGAGGTTGGCGTGGTACAGGTGGTTGTGAGTGAGGTGCTTGCCGAGAGTTCAGCCGTCCATGAGTGTTTCGGGGTAGGCTGAAGAGGGTGAGGAGCCCTGGTACCCACCAGTGTTTTGGGAGTGGACTGAGGACGAGGAGCCCTGACTTCCATGATTCCTTATAGGGTGGCCTGAGGAGGAGGAAGATATGGTGGGACTGGCTGGGATGAGCAGCCAATTCCATGCAGTCCACCACCATCCTACTGGGAAGCTGTATTCTCAAGTAAGTGACTGGAGTCTAAAAGTCCCACCAAGGCCTTTAAGCTTTACCTTGTGTGCAGCTGTCCCAGATAGGCCATCAAGTGTGCTTAAGCATGCAGCAGTTCCACTGAGACCTTCAAGCTATACGGAGCGTGCAGCTGTCCCAGAGAGACCGTCAAGCATGCCTGAGCATGCAGCAGTCCGACTGAGGCCTTCAAGCTACACTGATCGTGCAGCAGTCCCACCAAGGCTACCAAACCATACTGAGCGTGTAACAGTCCCAGAGAGGCCATCAAGCCATACTGAGCATGCAGCAGTCCTACTGAGACTGTCAATTCGTACTAAGTGTGCAGCTGTCCCAGAAAGGTCATCAAGCTTGCCTGAGCCCCCTCCAAGTGGCTTAGGCTCAGCAAGCTGTCAGAGAGACTGGACATCCCCTCCTTTGGCAGAACCTACTCCCTTCATTCCACCTCAGAACTAAAGGAGCTATTTCAGAAAAAAGAAAGAGCTGAAAAGGGGAAGTGCAAAAACTTCTAGAACAGCCAAAAGTGGGAGAAGTGGTCCAGGAATTTGATAAAGTCAGAGGATATGACTTTGCCAGACGGGTGTGTTGTCTTGGGAACCTCCTGCATCAACAAAAGAATCTAAGGTGAAGAAGAAGAGCCACAACAGCCTGCGCAGGTCTTGCTGGAAGTGCTTGAGAGTCTGTATTTGACACCTTTCTCAGAAGCAGAAGCCATCCACCCAATGACCAAATGCACCTCGACAGTCCTTTCAACTTCTAAGGCAGTCCTCATCTCATTTCCTCTAGTGGCAGTCGTCAAGTTGATAGCCACCATCTCATTTCCTCTAATGGCAGTCCCAAAGTCGGCAGCCACATCTCATCATCTCCTCTAGGGGCAGTCTCTAAGTTGGCAGACACTATCTCAATCTCTTTAGTGACAGTCCCCAAGTCGGCAGACACCATCTTAACTTCTCCCTTAGTGGCAATCCCCTTGTCGGTAGACACCACACTTTAGGGACAGTGCCAAAGTCGGGACACACCATTTCACCTGCTTAGGGGTAGTCCTAAAGTCAGGAAACAAGATCTCACCTTCCCCTGTAATGGTAATCATTCCCCCAGAACGAGAGGGGGTATCTTCAATGATACTGGCTGCCGTTTCTACATCCACAAATTGTGTGTGCCATCAGGAGTAATTGGATACCCAGATGTCTGTGGGTCTACAGGTCAAGGTCTCTTGGTCCTGCATAAGTGAGGCACCCAGTGGGGACAGTTAGACGGTTATGCACCCTTTAGGTAGTTCAGCTTTATGTTACATATGCATAAGTTTTAAAGATGTGCCATATTCGAAACAAGTCATGTTTATTTGACCACTGTCACTAGTTCTCATTATGCTGGCTGCAAACTGGATGTATGTTTTCTTTGATTGATGGAAATCCCATAGATTTTCTGGCTCTTTTTTGTTCTTTTCCCTTCCTTAACCCCAACACCCCCCCACACACACACACACACTCACACACACACATACACACACACCTTTTTTCTGTATCCCTGATTTAAAAAAAGAAATGGGCCTAGTCATTACCCTATGTATGTTGCTGTAAAACTGCCTATGTTAATGGGGGTGAGGGTATGGCTTTGTTGGGGTTTAGTGTGTTAAAACACACCATGATAGCTACTGCCATCTTTTTATAAAAGACAATTGTCAATTGGAACTATTGTCAAGGTAGCAATTTTAGATTATAGACAACATTAAAATATTTAAAAGAGGAACATTTTATTTTCCTTAACCAGCTTGTAGCTGAAACTGTTTGCTATGTACAATGGAGCCTGCGGACAGAAGTTTCCTGTTTTGGATGACAAAGAGAATCTTGACAGCCTGCCAAACAAGCCAGCGCCCAAGATGTGCTTCATATTGGACATTGCTGTTTATGCCACAATATAACCGTCTATTACATACTTTTTATATACCATATACGTCTGGAGATCAAACATATTCCTACAATGCACACCCAGCACCCAGTGACTTGGTATAATGCACACCCAGCATTACAGTAGGTATTAATGTACATTAGGTATTAACCCCTTAAGAACAGAGCATAAAATGGCCTTAAGGACCAGGCCAATTTTCATTTTTCATTTTTGCCTTATAAGAGCCATAGCCTTTTCATTTTTCCATCTACAGGGCCATGTAAGGGCTTTTTTTTTTTAGGGAACAAGTGTGTGGTGTCCCACCGCGAGTGTTACTAGTATGTTACACCCCTAACAAAAGTCTGTACTTCAAGTAACTGTGGTAATATAGTAGTTCCTAAGTTTTACCACAAAATGTCACTATTGTATGTAACTGTACTTATTTTTTTGCACAGCTGTAGGTAACCAAAAGGTGATCTGTACACCAATGACGACCTTCTCTTCTTCTCTACCTATCCCTGAACTCCTTTATTTGTATGCTATCTTCTCCACCACTGACAGGGGATAATACACCACCTGTAGGAAGTTGTCACATGGGGAGAGGAAGCATACACCCACTTTTAGTCAGTCTTAGTCTGGTCGTTGAGCAGAGAAGACCCAAAACAAGTTGGTCCCTGCTGTGGTCTAGCTGGGACCTGGCTTTGCCAGGTCCCCACTCCAGAACTAGTCTCAGTCTTAGTCAGGTTCCTGTGCAGAGCAAACGCACATGGGAGACCCAGACACCAGTTTCTTGAAAGCAGCACTTTAACACACTATGCAGTGTTAAGCTACTCAAAGGAAAAGACAAGGCAAAGAAACCCCAACCCACGCCGAGAACAAGTCTTAAAGTTCAGGACAGTATCCTGATAACCAGAGGAACTGATCCGGATACAGCAAAGTTGCTAGAAGCCTACGTACTCTATCTCTCAGTGTGGGTGTAACCAGGAAATCTTGGCCACTCAACTTAGGTAATAAGGTCTGGGGCTTGTGTCACCCTCATAGGATGGGTCACCTGACACTGGTGGGCAAAAGGTGGTATAGCGATAAGGGTTGAAACACGGGCACGAGTAAACGTCTATTTTCAAGTTTTCAGTATTTTGCTACTTCTTTGTTTCTAAAGTTCTGGCAGAGTACATTATTACTTGGATTGGAACTCTGAGACACACTCCTTTCTACTACTCTGAATCTGCAGTACAAACTCCTTTTCGCTGTTCTGGACTCTCAGCACAAACTCCTTTCAACTATTCTCAGCCCTGCTACTCTAAATGTCCTCAGTACAACTCCTGTCTTGTCAAGTCTACAGTCTGCTTTCAGCTATTGTACAAAGTATACTCTCAGTAAGGGTAGAAACAGACTTGCAGGATCCGCAGCGAGTCCCCTCGCTGTACTCTATACTCTTAGTGGGAGACAAACTTGCAGCAGGGATGTACATCCCTGCTGCAAGCTTGTCCGCAGCCCGCCTCATCAACCCCCCGGCCTATGGACACTATACATTACCGAGTCCCCGCTCCTGCTTGCTTCGGCTCGCTTGCTCGCACCTCCCGGCACATCCCGCTCGGCCAATCAGTGTGCACTGATTGGCTGAGCAGGACGTGAAGACACCAGGAACCGCCGAAGCAAGCAGGAGCGGGGACCCAGTAATGTATAGTGTCCAGCGGCCAGGGGGTTACATCCCTGCTGCGTGTTTGTCTGCCATTGAAAGTATAGGGCAGACAACAAGCAGCAGGGACGTACATCCCTGCTGCGAGTTTGTCTTAAGCCCACCACATTAACCCCCCGGCCGCCGGAGCTGATACTTCACCTGATCCCGGCTCCGGCGGTTCCCGATGTCTTCAGCAAGCCGGAGCGGGGACCAGGTGAAGAATATTCTCCAGCCAGCCGCCCGCAGCCCCGGCCGCCCGATCGCCCCCCCCCCCCCAATGGGGGCTGCAGGGGGGGCGATTGGTGTTGCCGGGGGGCGATCGAGCGGCCGGACTGCAGGGTGGCGATCGGTGCTGCCGGGGGGCGATCGAGCAGCCGGGGCTGCAGGGGGGCGATTGGGGGGGGGCGTGCAAGCGATCGGTGCTGCGGGGGGCGTGCGATCGGTGCTGCGGGGGGGGGGGGGGCGATCGGGCGTCCGGGGCTGCGGGCGGCTGGCTGGAGCATATACTTCACCTGGTCCCCGCTCCGGCTTGCTAAAGACATCGGGAACCGCCGGAGCCGGGATCAGGTGAAGTATCAGCTCCGGCGGGGTTAATGGGGTGGGCTGCAGACAAACTCGCAGCAGGGATGTACATCCCTGCTGCGTGTTTGTCTGCCATTAAAAGTATAGGGCCGGGATCTGCAGCGAGTCTCGCTGCAAATACGCAGCAAGGGGACTCGCTGCAGACCTGCCAAGTGGGTTTGAAGCCTTAAGAAGAGTTATTTATGCTAACTGGACTCTTACACAGAGGATACCGCATCCTTGGGTCATCTCCCCTTTCTGTGGGTGGCGGTACAGATAGTCCTGGTGGGTCACAACTCCACTCCGGACCACCTTGATAGGTACCCAAGGGACCCCTCACAGCCAGGCAGGTAACCAACCACAAGGGAAAGGGTATAGCTTGCCACTCTAAAATAAAAGCAGGTGTGCCTTCATGCCTGTGTGCCCACCTGGCACTGGCGTCACAACAATATACCATCTGGGTGAACTATATCTCGACCAACCACTACAGTAGTGGCGTCACACAGTACCATCTGGCAAGTGACTGGTCGTGCCTCACAGGAGTGCATCACAATTGTACGGTGTAATGGCGCCTAAAATGAATACTGAACCCTCACAAAATGTTATTTATGGGGTGAATAATATTATAGATAAGTCTGAATATAGCGATATGCAGTTTACATAGCTTTCCTAATGTTTTACAATATTTTTAAAGGGGTTGGCCACTTTATAGTAAAATTGCTCAGTGTACAGTATTAGTAACTGTGCTCACTGTATACACTGACAGCAGCTCCTTGTGTACCTCATAGAGCTAATATCAGGCTCCCCTCCTCCAGGCTGGGCTGCCCTGCTCTGTGGTGTTTTGGTCCATAAGATGGCTGACATGGAGGAGCATGTGACCAAGCCCCGCCCCTCAGTGTCCACCACACAGCCTGTATATGTCTATGGAGGACACAGTGGACAGGGCATGTCACATGCTCCTCCATGTCGGCCATTTTATGGACTGAAACAAAACAGAGCAGGTCACCACAGCCTGGTGAAGGGGAGTCTGATTTCCGCTCTGTGAGGTACAGAGGGAGCTGCTGTCAGTATCAGGGGCGTTGCTAGGGTTCTAAAACATTCGGGGCCCGAGCCCTCTGAGTGCCGTCATAAGAGGTTAGCGAAGGAGCCCAGTGCACAAGCTAGTAACCCCAATGACCGCTATTGCCGCCACTCATAATAACTGCAGCTAAGCAGACACAGGCAGTTCCTTCACAGCTCCCCCTGTGCACACAGCCTCTGGAAGGTCTGCCCTAACTTCTATCCTCTAGACCAGTGTTTCCCAACCTTCTCTACTTCAGGGAACTTATACCGGATAAGATTCTACAAAATGCAAAAACATTTATACTGACTACAAGATGGTGGGAAAGCTGGGTGACCATATCATGCTCAGTTTAAGATGCTTGGAAAGCTGGGTAACCTCCATCATACTGATAACAGGATACTGGGAAAGCTAGGTGACCTCAGTTATACTATATACTGGATAGCTAAGTGACCTCACTTATATAGTATATACTGGATAGTTGGGTGACCTCAGTTATACTATATACTGGATAGCTGGGTGACCTCACTTATACAGTATATACTGGATAGCTGGGTGACCTCAGTTATACTATATACTGGATAGCTGGGTGACCTCACTTATACAGTATATACTGGATAGCTGGGTGACCTCACATACAGTATATACTGGATAGCTGGGTGACCTCACTTATACAGTATATACTGCATAGCTGGGTGACCTCACTTATACAGTATATACTGGATAGCTGTGTGACCTTACTTATACAGTATATACTGCATAGCTGGGTGACCTCAGTTATACAGTATATACTGGATAGCTGGGGGACCTCACTTATACAGTATATACTGGATAGCTGGGTGACCTCAGTTATACAGTATATTCTGGATAGCTGGGAGACCTCACTTATACAGTATATACTGGATAGCTGGGTGACCTCAGTTATACAGTATATACTGGATAGCTGGGTGACCTCACTTATACAGTATGTACTGGATAGCTGGGTGACCTCACTTATACAGTATATACTGGATAGCTGGGTGACCTCACTTATACAGTATACTGTGTGACAAGCCGGTTCTGGGGGTGGGGCTTGTCATCAGGGGGCGGGGCTTGTCAGGATATCCCGGGGACCAGCCAGGGGGAAGTAAATCCTCGGTCAGTGGCCCCCCAGCTTTTCAGCAACTCCCCTCCCCCCCTCTTAAACCCCAACCCCACTACCTGCATCTGTGGTGGTGCTCCCTGGCCTCCTCGCTCAAGTCCAGATTCGGCCACCTGTCGGCCAGATGCTTCAGCAGCCGCTGTGCCTCCTCAGCTCCCCCACACACAGAGCCCGCAGTGCATGTACTGCAAGGTGACTGGAGCCCACAGGAAGCTGCTACAGTCTCTGCACCGCAGCACACAGCTTCCTCCTCCTTCCCGACCACCACCAGCCTCACGCTGCTGCAGCATACAGGGGAGCTGAGGCACAGTGCACAGACATGTGCGCCTTCAGACCCTTCACTGCCGCTCCCGCACTTCTCCCAGCACAGCTTCTGCATACCCCCTCAACCTGCGCTGTACTACACCACCTGGCCCGCCCGCACACCGCGGTTACAATACTCACCAACTTGCAGTAACTGTCAGTGGCAGGAGAGAGGCTGGGCAGGAGCTTGCCGGGTGACTGTCGGGGGCAGAAGAGAGGCTGGACAGGAGCGTGGCGCCGCTGTGGACGGCCGCGGCACACGCATCCAATGATGCACAAGTGACGAGTGACGTCACTAAAGCTACGTCTCAGCGGTACCAACGCGGCCAATCCGAGGTGCGGGTCAGGCCAGACGTTAGAGGTCACGGCTGCTGCTAGTGCTAATTCGGCGCTGGCGTAAAAAAAAACTTTCGGGGCTAGGCAAAATTCATTCGGGGCTTAGGCCCCGAATGATTATGCCTAGCGACGCCACTGGTCAGTATATATAGTGAGTACACTTTACTAATACTTTGTACTGACATATTTTACTATAAAGTGGCCAACCCCTTTAACAGTAAAACTTAATTTTTTTTGCAAATAGGTATGATTACTTTTTGCACCATGATTTCTAGTTTTTATTATTATCATACTTGTGTAAATGGGACATATTGAACATTTATTAAATAATAAAAAATCTGCAATCCCAGAGTTTTTTTTTACCACTTTTTTATGCTGTTCACTGTGCAGGAACAATATCATTTTATTTTAATACATTGGACAATTACACACACTGGGATATATACTATGTTTATTTATTTATTTTTATGTTTTATTATAAAATGGGAAAGGGGGGTGATAAAAAGGATAAGTCCGGAGATTTTTTTTTAATCCGGCAGGGGGGGAAATGATGGGAACAACTATTTACCTATCCCCAAGACCGTGAATCGCTGTGCCAGAAGATCCGGGACCCCCACTGAAAGTGACTGGAAAGGGGTCCCGCTCCTGAGCTCGCTTCATAATTCTATATGCCGGGGGGTGCAAAGTACATTTATGCCTAAGGCTATGTTCACACTACGTAAAAGTACGGCCGTTGTTGCCATTGGCTATAGGATCCCGGCCGGAGCGTCCACACATCGTATGCGCTCCGCCGGGATCCTGTACAGGGCCGAAAATACAGTAACTGACATGTCAGTTTTCTGCGGCTGCAATTCAATCAATTGCGGCCGTAGGAAACCGTGTCAGTTCACACAATGAAGCGAGCGGCTCCGGGGAGTTCTGATGCGAGCGGCTCCGGGGAGTTCTGATGCGGGCACGCACTGATGCACCAGCATCAGAACCCTGCAGCCAAAAGATCATCCAGCCGGTATTTAAAAGGGTAGTGCACCAAAAAAAATTTCCTTTCAAATGAACTGCTGCCATGAAGTGCCAGAGATTTGTAATTTACTTCTATTAAAAAATCTCAAGCCTTCCAGTACTTATCAGCTGCTCTATGCCCAGCAGGTAGTGGTATTATTTCCAGTCTGGAGAGCAGCAGAGGTTTTCTTTGGGGATTTGCTCCTTCTCTGGACAGTTCCTGACATGGACAGAGGAGGCAACAGAGAGCACTGTGTCAGACAGGAAAGAAAACACCACTTCCTGCTGGACACACAGCAGAATTTAATAGAAGTAAATTACAAATCTCTGGCACTTCATGTCAGCAGTTGATTTGAAAGAAAATTTTTTTTGGTGCACTACCCCTTTAAGTACCGGCCGGAATGATCCGTGCAGTTACCGGCCGTTCTGTGACCCGGCCAGGTCACAGAACGGCCAGTCTCTTCACGTTGTGTGAACATAGCCTAAATGTGCGAAAGCCCAGGTGCCGAGGGCGCAAATGTACGCCGTCTGTCGTTAAGGGTTTAAAGAAGGAGAACAATTTATTTGTTAAACTTGAGACATGCATTTTTGGGGTCCAATCAAGAATTGCCTAAACCTTCCCAGGATCCATACGAAATGAGTCTGGAGTCAGTCTGGAGTCAGACTCCTACCTTTCCTAGGATATTTCCTGACTCATTTTGTATGGATGCTGGGAAGATTCAGGCAATTCTTGATTGGGTCCACCCCCCTCTCTAAAAGCTTTGCAGGGATTCTTAGGATTTGCTTTTTATTATCATGGGTCAAAGGAGTAGTCGCTCTCCTTAAGGAGAGCTCGTCATAAAGAAGTGTGGAGACTTACAAACCATTGCTACTCTACTGAGAATTCTGGGAAGAAAGGAAATGCAAAATAGCTCTCACACCTCTTGAGCAAAGAGATGTCCCTTCAAGTCAAGTCTCGCTCAGCCAAGGAGCCTTAGAACATTGACTGGGGATTTTATGCCAAGCCAAACAATCTCTCCAAAAGGAAAGATTTCCCATCTGCAGATAGCTATTTCCGGGTTTTTGCCCCTCATCAGTGCAGAGCGGGGTGTTGGCTGGCTAGTGAGAGGTCTATCAACATGGGTCAAAGGAGTAGTGACTCTCCTAAGGAGAGCTCGTCATAAAGACGTGTGGAGACTTACAGACCATTGCTGCTCCACTGAGAATTCTGTGTAATTATTATTACAAATGTATTTGGCAATTTTGCAGTGTTAGTTCAGCCATTGATTGAAATGACTTAAAAAAAGGAGGCTGTTAAAAAAATTAAACAGCGTTTTGTCTTGGCTCCTGTACTGGTCTAACTGGATCACACTTGGTCAGTGGTGTAGCCACCGCGGTCGCAGCAGCAACCGGGCCGCTACCAAGGGGGGGCCCGCGAGGCCCCCCCTTGCCACTGTACTGCCGTCCTCCCACTCCCTCTTGTGATCGCAAGCAATGTTTTGCTTGCGATCACAAGAGGGAGGCTGGGATGGGCCCCGGCTGACTTGCAGCTTCCTGGCTCTGTCCCCGGCAGCACACACACCAGTGAGCTCTGTGTGCGCCGGGGAAGTACTTCCGGAGCAGGGAGCGTCTCACTGGTGTGTGTGCTGCATAGTTTTGCTGTGACTGTCCCGCTTCTGAGGAGACAGCCCTGGCAAAACAATGTCCTGGGAGGCCCCGCCCCCCGCCAACGTCGGTGACATTGTTCATGCAAGCAGGGAAAGGAGTGCTGGGAAACCATACAGGTGAGTATAGCGTTTTTTTGTTTTAAATACAGATGGGGGGTGTAGTGGTATGATGATAAAGGAACAAGAGGATGATGGGGAGTGTAGTGGTATGTAGGAACAAGAGGATGATGAGGATGTAGTGGTGTGATGATGAAGGAACAAGAAGATGATGAGGGGTGTAGTGGTATGATGATGGAACAAGAGGATGATGGGGGTGTAGTGGTATGATGATGGAACAAGAGGATGATGGGGGTGTAGTGGTATGATGATGAGGGAACAAGAGGATGATGAGGATGTAGTGGTATGATGAAGGAACAAGAGGATGATGAGGGGTGTAGTGGTATGATGGTAAAGGAACAAGAGGATGATGAGGATGTAGTGGTATAATGATGAAGGAACAAGAGGATGATGGGGGGTGTAGTGGTATGATGAAGGAACAAGAGGATGAGGAGGATGTAGTGGTATGATGATGGAACAAGAGGATGATGGGGATGTAGTGGTATGATGATGAAGGAACAAGAGGATGATGAGGATGTAGTGGTATGATGGTAAAGGAACAAGAGGATGATGAGGATGTAGTGGTATGATGATGAAGGAACAAGAGGATGATGGGGATGTAGTGGTATGATGATGCTGAAGGAACAAGAGGATGATGGGGCGTAGTGGTATGCTGAAGGAACAAGAGGATGATGAGGGGTGTAGTGGTATGATGATGAAGGAACAAGAGGATGATGAGGATGTAGTGGTATGATGCTGAAGGAACAAGAGGATGATGGGGGGTGTAGTGGTATGATGAAGGAACAAGAGGATGATGAGGATGTAGTGGTATGATGAAGGAACAAGAGGATGATGAGGATGTAGTGGTATGATGAAGGAAAAAGAGGATGCTGAGGATGTAGTGGTATGCTGAAGGAACAAGAGGATGATGAGGATGTAGTGGTATGCTGAAGGAACAAGAGGTTGATGAGGATGTAGTGGTATGAAGGAACAAGAGGATGATGAGGGTGTAGTGGTATGATGATGAAGGAACAAGAGAATGATAGGTGTGTAGTGGTATGACGATGAAGGAACAAGAGGATAATTAGGGGTGTAGTGGTATGATGATGAAAGGGCAGGAGGATGATGAAGGGGTATTAGAATGATGATGGAGGAGGATGAAGGGGGTAGTAATATAAAGATGGAGGAGCAGGAGGATGAAATGGGTAGTAGTATGATGATGGAGGGGCAGGAGGATGAAGGGGTAGTAGTATTATGATGGAGGTGGTTGTAGTATGATGATGAGGGGCAGGAGGATGAAAGGGGTAATAGTATTATGATGGAGGTGGTTGTAGTATGATGATGAGGGGCAGGAGGATGAAAGGGGTAGTAGTATAACATGGGGGGGCATCTATAAGGGGGATTACATGGGGGGTGTATACAATAGGGCATGTACTATAGAGGACCACACAGAGGGGGCATATACTATAAGGGGGTCACATAGAGTCAGGGCTACCCACTAAATGAGAGTGTAAAGGGGCCAATACAGATGTGCAGTTTGTAGAGAGATGAGGATGGTGACAGAGTGAAGAGCCTAATATGTCTGTCTGGCAGATTCTATGGATTCGTGGCTCGGAGAAGTTCTCATAACGGCCCAGGACGGATGGAGAAGATGAAAAAGGAAAGAACTCCGATCAGAGAAGACATCCTCTGTGAGTCACTTGATATAACTGCACGGTAATGTATATGGTGTATAGAGCCTGTGTAGAGCTGGGGCTACCTCTATATGACTATATAATATTTACCCCTTGTATACTGGTATTATTGGCAATATTGGTCTCAGTATACAAGATTTGGTTATTAACAGTATGGCGGTAATATGTATGGTGATATTTCCTATATACTGGTATTATTGGTAAAATCGGTCTTGAGATATATATGCAGTGTCCCAGAACATGCAGACTACTACTCCTATTATGGCCATTTCTCTTGCTGTGTCAATGCCTGTTCTGGTAAGTGTTTGCACTGCAACTGCTGCTGGTTTTCCCCTAGTATTCTCTGGTAATGTGCATTTTCATGTGTATTGTCATGTATTCCTGTGTATTATTACAGTGTACAGTGGTATGCAAGGCTGTTGATCACGTGACCTGTAACCATGGTTCCTCCAATGGCCGACTAGCTCTGGCCAGGAGCAACCATGTGACCTCCCACTTCCTCCTAACAAGTTAGTCTTCCCCCTGCTTCCAAGCAAGGAGGATGTGTGTCGTCCCTCTCCTGCCTCAGAGGAGTTGGGCTTCTTCTCTGCAGCCTCTTCACCATAAGAAGAGTGACTGATTCTGCTGCTGTATTCAAGTCTTCGGCTGTATCTTCCTGCTCAAGTGACCGTATTCTTCTCTCTCATCTGGGTGTCATTCCGTTATCTCTCCTCATCGCTGCAAGGATTCACAGCAAGTATTATTCTCAAGCTAATCCACCCAGCAACGCTATTTCTCTCATACTCCTACTCCCATCATCCGGCACGTATTCTCACGGCCTATGCAGCACCACTCCTGCTTTATTTGTCAAAGCCTGCTATATACCCGGTTGCATCCGGACAGAACTGTTGCTACTAGTTACCTTTTCTATAATAAAACCGCTGTTACTGAACCCTGGCATTGGTGTCCACTAACTGGTGCCCTGACTAAGTGCAGCGAAGAATCGCATGCCCATCATCACCCGCAGATTCCACAGACCGGCCCTACAGCTGTGCCGCCCTCAGGCCTATACCGTGACAAGTATACACCCTGCAGCTGCCCCGGTCATTGCCCGCTCATAACACCAGCACTGCGGAAGTGGCCCCCAGGGGCCAGGGCATCGCATTTTTGGCGTCACGAACAGGATACAGACTGTGTTGTGCCAACTGTCAGTGTCCCCAGAACTGTACTGCTACCCCTCATCATCCTCAGAGACTCTGCTATTGCCGCGCTGCGGCCTGCTAAGGGGTCAAGTCAGCTTGTGACGCACTGTCTTCGCGCGCGCGCGCTCCACTCAAGCTCCGCCCCGACTCTGCAGTATCCAAGCCTCTGTTGCAGGAGGGAAGGAGATTGTGCCCGGACCGCCGGAAGTGTTGGTGCTGACTTCCGCCCTATCCCTCTCCGGTCCCGGACACCCTGCCTATCGGTGCCTGCTGTTCCCGCAAGCTCTCCTCACCTCTGCTCTCTTCCAGACGCCTTACACCAGAACCCCTCATCATGTCCACCGGCCATCACAGTGACTCTGACGGGTCCGGCAGTCCGCCGATGGCCCGGCGAAGACTTCCCGCGGCTCCCGTTGCTATGGCTACCGCAGCGGTCCCGTTCTTCATTGGGCCCAACAATCTTCCCAGTTATAAAGGGGAACCCCACACGTTGGCTGATTTCAAGGAAAAAATTTCCCGCACCCTTGAACTTGTCTCACTCTCTCCCACTCAGCAGGTGCAGTTGCTGCTAGGACAACTTGAGGGTCCCGCTGCAGAGGAGGTGCGGTCGTGGCCAGCTACGGAGAAAGCTAATGTACAACAGATCCTGGCCCGGCTGAGTAAAGAATTTGAGGTACAGTCACCCACGGAGGTCCGCCTTAAGTTTTATGACCGACGACAAAGGCCAGGTGAGACCCTCAGAGACTATGCACTAGCCCTCCAATCTGCCTACCGGGCCCTGAGACAGGTTGATACCATAGCCCCCTCGGCTGTGGAGAGTATGATCACTGACCGCTTCATAGAGGGGGTGGACTCTAGACTCATCCAGAGCCAACTGCGTATGCTAGCTGCCCAAAACCCTACAATGCCTTTCCTGGACTTCAAGACTCTGGCTCTGAGGGTGGTTGGCATTGACAATCCCTGTGCCGGCTGTACTCCAGGTTCAGATTGCCCGGACCCGGTGGGATCTATACCCTCACCTCCAGTGCCCAATATGGTTCAGCCGGTTTCCGCTATACAAGCTGCCCAACAGTCTATCCCGGCTAGCTCACCAGCGATCCCTGCTCTCCTTACGCAAGTGGTTGACTCTCTCTGCCAAGCCCTAAGGGGGCTACAAGGGGCCTATCCAACACCTCCACCACCACAGGACCCCTGCCCTGAGTATGCAGTTCCCGATCGGCCTCCTCCACAGAGACTTAGATCCCCTGAGCGCCCCTATTGCCGCCACTGTAGGCGACATGGACACTACCGCTCCCAATGCTATCAGTTAAACGGGGCTACCCTTGGGTCCGAGGGCCAATACCCAGGAGGTCGAGATCCAGGCCCGCAGGAAGCACAGTGGTTCTCAAGGTTCCTCTCACAATGCCCGCATGTGACTCTCTGGGTGGACGGAGTCCCCCTGGAGGCTCTGGTAGATACAGGTTCCCAGGTTACCACTATCCCGAGGCATGTGTTTGAAGAACATTGGGATCTGAGAACCCTAGGTCCAGTTGAGAAATACCGTCTGAAACTTATTGCTAGTAATGGTCGTCCTATTGTGCAACTAGGTTACTGGGAACCCACTGTCTGCATAGGGAAGCAAGAGCTAGCACGTCAGGGTATCATTGTTACTGAGGCTCAGGGAGATAGTAGGACCGTGGTATTAGGCATGAATATTATCCGTCATGTATTCACTGAAGTGTTGGATGCCTTGAATGCCTCTATGTCTTGTGCTTCTCCTCAGTACAGGCAAGCCGTCCAGAAGACCATTAAAGTGCTCACCGCTCAGCGGAAGTTTGCCAATCCTCGAGGAGAAATCTGCCGTGTCCGCACTAGAGATGCTCGTCCGATCATCATCCCAGCTAACAGTGAGTTCCTCATCTGGTGCAGGGTCCGTCCGGGCCTTAACAATGCTGACTATGTGGCCCTTCTGGATGCTATTGAAATTGAGGGGCAACCTCTTGTCAGGGCCGCTAGAAGCCTGGTGACCGTCTCCAATGGTCAGGTCCCTGTCCGTCTGGTGAACCTTGGAGACTCCCCAGCTGACCTACCCAAGTTCACCACCGTGGCCATGCTATACCAACTCGATCCTGAGGACATCGTCTGTGAGGAGACCATTGCCTATCAGAGATCCATCCGTGGCACTCAAAGGGACTCAAACAGGGCTCTCGCCCCTTGGTGGGACGAGCTCCATATTGGCGATGCCAATACCCCACTTGAATACCTCCACGGCATCCTCAAGGTGGCCAAAAGGTATCACGAGGCCTTCAGCAAACACTCTCTCGATTTCGGAAAGACCAATCTGGTCCAGCATCGGATCAACACTGGGGACCATTTGCCTATCAAAGAGAAACATCGGCCAATCCCCCCTGCCAACTATCAGCAGGTCAAGAAACTGCTCAAGGAGATGAAAGACTCTAACGTTATCCAAGAAAGTCAGAGTCCGTGGGCTGCCCCTATTGTCCTTGTGAAAAAGAAAGACGGTAACATCCGGTTCTGCGTGGATTATAGGAAGATAAACACAATCACCCACAAGGATGCCTATCCTTTGCCCCGGATCGAAGAGTCTATTGCTGCTTTGGGGTCAGCCGCCTACTTCTCCACCTTGGACCTCACCAGTGGGTACTGGCAGGTGCCCATGGCACCCGAAGACCGTGAGAAGACGGCCTTCACCACCCCCATGGGGCTCTTTGAATTCACCAGCATGCCCTTCGGTCTGTGCAACGCCCCCGCTACCTTCCAGCGGTTGATGGAAAGGTGTCTCGGCCATCTCAACTTTCAGAGTGTCCTGCTCTACCTAGATGATGTGATTGTCTATTCACGTACCTACGAAGATCACGTCCATCATCTGGCTGAAGTGTTCCAGGTCCTAATCGATCACGGCCTGAAAATCAAGCCTTCCAAGTGCCACCTTCTCAAACCCCAAGTGAACTATCTGGGGCATGTTGTGAGTGCTGAGGGGATACAACCCGATCCAGAGAAGATCTCGGCTGTGGAACACTGGGATACCCCTAAGACAGTCAAGGAGGTGAGAAGTTTTCTGGGATTTGCCGGCTATTACCGCCGCTTCATTCCCCACTTTGCCCAAGTGGCTGAGCCCCTCAATGAGTTACTCCGGGGTTGCCCTCGAGAAAGCTACAACCGACGGCTCCCCGTCGAGTGGTCCGAACGGCAGGAGATTGCCTTTCAAACCCTGAAACGCCTGTTGACTACGCCTCCTATCCTGGCCTACCCGGACTATAACCTTCCTTTCCGGCTCTACACGGACGCCAGCTTCCAAGGCCTGGGAGCTGTGCTGTCCCAGGTTCAAGATGGCCAAGAGAGAGTTGTAGCTTATGCCAGCCGGAGTCTTCGGGGCGCTGAAAAGAACGACAACAATTATAGCTCCTTCAAGTTGGAGTTACTAGCCCTAGTGTGGGCCGTCACCGAAAAGTTCAAGGACTACCTGGCTGCCACCCCTGTTACCATCTATACGGATAACAACCCGTTGGCGCATCTCAACACTGCTCGGCTGGGCGCCCTGGAACAGCGGTGGGCTTCTCGACTGGCCAATTTCCAGTTTGAAATTAAGTACCGCAGTGGCAAGGCTAATGTCAATGCAGACCTCCTGTCCCGACTACCCAAGGGCGAAGAGGCCCCAGAGGACAGCGATTGGGAAGATGTAGAAATGCCTCCCTTCTACCAAAGGTTCGCTACCCAGAGTGCTATTGATGCAGCTAGGCCTGAAACGCCTTCGCCTCCACCTAGGGCCCCGCAAGACTTGGCCAGGTGGCAGACCATCCAGGAAGAGTCCCGCATCCTGGGGGAGATCTATGACTACCTCTCTACTGGTCGGGTCCCCATGCGGATAAAGAGGCCCTATCCTGATGTCGAGCTAAGGCGACTCTGGAGGCAAAGAAAGAGGCTCTTCCTACAGAAGGGACTGATCCTGCGGAACTCTCTTGACCCGGTCTCCGGGGAGAGGTGCCACCAGATCCTCATTCCCCGACGAGACGCTAAGATGGTGCTAGATGCCTACCATGACCGGTCCGGTCATTTCGGGGTACACAAGACGGAGGCCACTATCCGACAGCGGTTCTACTGGATCGGGATGAGGGCTGACATCGAGAACTGGTGTGCCGAGTGCCCTGCCTGTAATATCTCCAAAGCTGGGGGAAGAGAAGTCAGGGCCCCTTTGCATCCAATCACCTCCCACCGGCCGAATCAGCTAGTCGCCCTGGACCATGTGAAGCTGGCCCCTACAAGATGCGGGTATACCTACGCCCTCACCATGGTCGACCATTACTCCAAGTGGGTAGTCGTGGTACCTGTCAGGGACTTGACCGCCAAGACCACCGCCCTTACTTTTTACAAGGAGTATGTAAAGCACTATGGGTGCCCAGAGTCTCTGCTGACGGACCGGGGACCGGCCTTCGAGTCGCAACTTTTCCAGGAGCTGTGTGCCTACCATGAATGTAAGAAGCTCCGTACCACGGCCTATCACCCTCAAGGGAATGGTCTGTGTGAAAAAGTTAACCAGGTCTTTATCAACATGCTCCGAACGGCTTCAGTGACGAAGAGAGTAGAGTGGCCCCACTTGTTGGATGAACTAGTGGAGATCTATAACAATACCACTCATTGTTCCACTGGCTACTCCCCGTTCTACCTGATGTTCGGCCGCCAAGGCCAACTTCCTCAGGACCGTGCTCTGGGAGTCCAAGCTCCTGACACCTTCAACCCCCTACCTGAAACTGACTGGGTTCGGGAGCATCAGAGGAGAATCCAGGATGCCCGGGAAATTGTTGACCGGAGGATGGGGGAAGCTCAGCAGCGCCAAGAGGATGCCTACAACCAAAGGGCGAATGCCACACCACTACAAGTGGGAGATAAAGTTTGGCTAAAGAAATATCATCGCTCTCACAAACTTGAAAGCCTTTGGGAGCCTGAGCCCTATGTCATCTCTTCTATCCCTTACCCAGAGACTGATGTGTATGAAGTAAAAAAACCAGGGCTAGCCCCGCAGACGGTGCACCGGAATAGGATAAAACGTTGCACTAAGGAGGACCTACAGGGCCTTACAGCACCGTGTCCGGTACCTGCATCCACACCTCCGGCTCCCCCAGCAGCTCCAGCTAAACCTCTCTCTCTGGAAGAAATGTTCCAAGTTGAACCGTTCCTCATGGCCATAGGCTATCCAGCGGTCCCTGTACACATTCCAGTGGCCCCTCCACTTCCAATTGTGCCTCCAACAACTCCAGCTCTACAACCAGACACTGGGCGTGATCTTCCACCTGTACCTGCACCAATCACTGTTGAAGAGGATCCTCCGCTGAGACGGTCTGAGCGCTCTACCAGAGGAATTCCTCCACTTCGCTACAGAGACCAGAGTCCTTAACTGTTTCACCATTCTAGTGTATGCAACGTTCAAGGTTCGTGCCTGGTCCTCCTGACCAAGTTCCCTGTACTAACCAGCCATGAGCTGATGGACACTTACCATACAAAAGGTTCTCTAGTGCCTGTCCCAGAGCCTTTTACATGGACGATGTTCTAATTGCCTAAAAGAGACTCTACCTAACAGAGACACTTACCCATTCCTTCCTAATGCACTTTCCTGTGATTGTGTGTTCCATACAGGGTATTATTGCACTTATTTCATTATTGCATTTTTTTTTCCTACCATTGTATTCCAGTGTTATCAAAGTCTTTGTATTTCCTCCTCTGAGCAAGCACAAGGTTACATAGATTGCCTCAGAGTAGAGTGCCTCTTTTGTAAAACAGTATATTTTCCAGTGTCTAAGTCAGATAGCTCCTCCTCTGAGTAAGAGAAGTCAGTATATATATATACCTCAGAGAAAGTCCAGTTTATGTAGGAGTGTATTTTCTCATCCAGTCTCATTATTGTGTATTATTATCATATCTATAGCTGGAAAGATTTAGTTGAGCCAGTTTGTATTCAGATTTTTTCTCAGATTTTCATTCAGATTTCTCTCAGGTTTCATTCAGATTCATGTGAGCCAGTTCTCCTCAAGACCTCGCAGTATTTGTTGTCCCTTGTGTTTCCCTTCCTTTTGTTTCCAGTATTTGTTTACCTCTGTCTTGTCCCAACGCAGTAGTTATCACACATAGTCATACCTAACCTTCACACTTGTCCATACATATCGCACCTTGGATACCTTTTCGTGTGTTTGGCCTATTGAGTAATTGTGTTGTATGATTGACCGGTATGTAAGGGGCCCCCATGTATGTTTGCTTTTATTATTTTGTTCTTTTCTCTTCCAGGTATCCAAGACATTTCACAAACACGCCAAGATAGTACACAGGTCTTCACGTTCTCCTCCAGTAGGGTAACACATTTAACAGAAAACCTACTGTCTAACTGGCTGGAATATGGAGGGTCACCCGCCAGCAGTTAACTTGTCCTGGCTTACACGTCAGATGGTTCACGCACTAGCTACCTGGTCACCAGAGTACGTTAGGCACCCCTAGGTGAAGTCCTGCCACTAGGGTTTCTCATCCTCTCTCTCTTCTCACCTGTGCCTTGGGCGTGGGAAACACACACCTCATCACACTCACTCTCATCATTCATTCCTGTTGTTTGATTGTCCAGTCTATTCATGTTTGCTGCCTTCTAGATTCGCCGAGGTCGGCTCAAACTTGCTAGGGAGGTATGCAGTGTCCCAGAACATGCAGACTACTACTCCTATTATGGCCATTTCTCTTGCTGTGTCAATGCCTGTTCTGGTAAGTGTTTGCACTGCAACTGCTGCTGGTTTTCCCCTAGTATTCTCTGGTAATGTGCATTTTCATGTGTATTGTCATGTATTCCTGTGTATTATTACAGTGTACAGTGGTATGCAAGGCTGTTGATCACGTGACCTGTAACCATGGTTCCTCCAATGGCCGACTAGCTCTGGCCAGGAGCAACCATGTGACCTCCCACTTCCTCCTAACAAGTTAGTCTTCCCCCTGCTTCCAAGCAAGGAGGATGTGTGTCGTCCCTCTCCTGCCTCAGAGGAGTTGGGCTTCTTCTCTGCAGCCTCTTCACCATAAGAAGAGTGACTGATTCTGCTGCTGTATTCAAGTCTTCGGCTGTATCTTCCTGCTCAAGTGACCGTATTCTTCTCTCTCATCTGGGTGTCATTCCGTTATCTCTCCTCATCGCTGCAAGGATTCACAGCAAGTATTATTCTCAAGCTAATCCACCCAGCAACGCTATTTCTCTCATACTCCTACTCCCATCATCCGGCACGTATTCTCACAGCCTATGCAGCACCACTCCTGCTTTATTTGTCAAAGCCTGCTATATACCCGGTTGCATCCGGACAGAACTGTTGCTACTAGTTACCTTTTCTATAATAAAACCGCTGTTACTGAACCCTGGCATTGGTGTCCACTAACTGGTGCCCTGACTAAGTGCAGCGAAGAATCGCATGCCCATCATCACCCGCAGATTCCACAGACCGGCCCTACAGCTGTGCCGCCCTCAGGCCTATACCGTGACAAGTATACACCCTGCAGCTGCCCCGGTCATTGCCCGCTCATAACACCAGCACTGCGGAAGTGGCCCCCAGGGGCCAGGGCATCGCATATATATACCAATAGCATCGAGGAAGGGGGGCCCAAGTTGCACTCTTGCACCAGGGCCCAAGAGACTTTAGCTACGCCCCTGCACTTGGTCATTTGTTGTGGAGGTGGATGCATCTTAGTTTGGGGATGAGACAGTTCTTTCCCAGCTATCTGCTTCCATGACTAACTTATGTCCATGTGCCTTCTTCTCTCGTATGTTTTCTCCTGTTGAAAAGGGTGAAACGAAACCAAACACCAAATAACAGTTTGGGAAGATGCAATGCCCATTTTGCTCAAGGGGACTAATGTCCCAGCTATTGAACCAGACTTAACCTCTGAGGTTAAAACTTACCAGGAAATGACACCTATTAATTTTCCGGCTTTAAAAATGTTTGTGTCCCCTCAATTTAGGTTACACTTAAAGGGAATCTGTCAGCTCCTGGGCCCTACCTGAGGAGCTGACAGTGTGCTGTAGCTGGAAACCCCCAGTGAGCATGGTGCCTTTTTGGTAATTTTCCGTGCAGCGGATTATGTACAATCTTATTTCTCCTACTGTACTAAAGAGTCACAGAGCAGTTGTTTGTGCCACACTCTGGCACACCTTCTCCTCCCTCTTCATGAATAATCAATGCTGCCCGGCCTCCTGCTCGCTCAGCTGTCAGATTGCAGATCAGTCCTCTGTAGGTAGGTTCAGGGCCGACATCAGGAATTTCGGGGCCCCATACAACCAAAGTGTCTGGGCCCCCCACATTAATAAAAAAAAAATTGTGTGTTCGACCCACGCCTTGCTGGGAGGTATAATTTGGTTCAGATCAATTCTAGAGAACTGGCTCATATACCCCATTTTTCCCAGTGGCTTAAAATGTAACCTCTGTTATACAGTTATAAAATTGTAGAAACTAAATGTGAACAAGGTGCAATTTAAATGTCATCAGACAGACACTTACTTGTATAGCTGCCTCTTGTGCTCTGTATGCAGTGCATTATATTCACCCTTGCAACGTACAATTTATAGCGTGTCTACAAGCCCAGCGGGGCTCATTATGATGGAGACTAAAACTTATACAAGAGTGGGGTAGGGGTTCCCCTGTATTCAGAATGCTATTGAGTACTAGGCAATGCCCCGTTTGGGGTTATTGAATTTCGAGGGTCTGGGGGGCTGTTTGATTTGTATATGTTCACCAATATCCCCCCCCCCCCCCCCCCCCCCGGTATGCTCACTAATATAGAATATGTTGATAAGGCTAATATAATGAGGCTGTTCCATGTTAGTGAGCATATACAAATCACACAGCCCCCCAGGCAGACTAGTTTAGCTCACCCAAGACAGTGATAGCGAATACATGGCGGTGAGAACGCTTTCTAGGAGATCCTGTTTGTGCAGCAGAGGTGTCTTTATCCTGCTCTGCATGGACCCTCGAAATTCAATAATCCCAGACGGGGCATTGCCTAGCACTCAACAGCATTCTGAATACAGGGGAACCCCTACCCAACTCTTGTATAAGTTTTAGTCTCCATCATAATGAGCCCCGCTGGGCTTGTAGACACGCTATAAATTGTACGTTGCAAGGGTGAATATAATGCACTGCATACAGAGCACAAGAGGCAGCTATACAAGTAACTGTCTTTTTGAATTGCACCTTGTTCACATTTAGGTTCTACAATTTTATAACTGTATAACAGAGGTTACATTTTAAGCCACTGAAGAAAATGGGGTATATGAGCCAGTTCTCTAGAATTGATCTCACACACAGACACCAGCACACATGTATACAGACACCAGCACACATGTATGCACACATACAGAAACCAGCACACATGTATACAGACACCAGCACACATGTATACAGACATACAGACACCAGCACACATGTATACAGACACCAGCACACATGTATACAGACACCAGCACACATGTATACAGACACCAGCACACATGTATACACACATACAGACACCAGTACACATGTATACAGACACCAGCACACCTGAATACAGCACAGATAACACAGTGATATCTCTGAGTACAGATAATGTAGATGTCACCTGCAGTCCTATGTAACACCACAGATAACTCAGTGATATCTCTGAGTACAGATAATGTAGTAGCTGTCATCTGCAGTCCTATGTAACACCACAGATAACACAGCAATATTTCTGAGTACAGATAATGTAGTAGTCACCTGCAGTCCTATGTAACACAACAGATAACACAGTGATATCCCTCTGAGTACAGATAATGTAGATGTCACCTGCAGTCCTATGTAACAGCACAGATAACACAGTGATATCTCTGAGTACAGATAATGTAGTAGATGTCACCTGCAGTCCTATGTAACACCACAGATAACACAGTGATATCTCTGAGTACAGATAATGTAGTAGCTGTCACCTTGGGGCACCCCTACTAAATGATGTTCTACAAAATAAGAAAAGTGTCATACAGTGACTCACAGGTGACGTCTTCTTTGAGGCGTCACTTTCCCTTTTCCTCTCCATCCGGCCCAGACCTCCATGATGATTCCTTCCAGATATGTTTCATCTTTTCAGAACCTGCGAGACAAACAATTTAGGCTCCGCACATTTCTAGCAGCTTCCTTTCCTTTCTCCCCCCTGTAGGCTCCCATAGTAACTGCGCTGTTTGGTGTTATGTGCAGTAAAGCGAGTAGGAATGTGGGATGCCCCCTGTATGTAGGATCCCCTGCTGTGCCCCCTGTATGTAGGATTCCCTGCTGTGCCCCCATGAACTAATAATGCCCCCAGAGGTGGCCCCCATGAACTAATAATGCCCCCAGAGGTACCCCCATGAGCTAATAATGCCCCCAGAGGTGCCCCCATAAACTAATAATGCCCCCAGAGGTGGCCCCCATGAACTAATAATCCCACCAGAAGTGCCCCCATATACTAATAATGCCCCCATGAACTAATAATGCCCCCAGAGGTGCCCCCATACACTAATAATGCCCCCAGAGATGCCCCCATGAGTTAATAATGCCCCCAAAGGTGACCCCATGAACTAATAATGCCCCCAGAGGGGCCCCCATATACTAATAATGCCCCCAGAGGTGCCCCCATGAGCTAATAATGCCCCCAGAGGTGCCCCCATATACTAATAATGCCCCCAGAGGTGCCCCCATATACTAATAATGCCCCCAGAGGTGCCCCCATGAGCTAATAATGCCCCCAGAGGTGCCCCCATATACTAATAATGCCCCCAGAGGTGCCCCCATATACTAATAATGCCCCCAGAGGTGCCCCTATATACTAATAATGCCCCCAGAGGTGCCCCCATATACTAATAATGCCCCCAGAGGTGCCCCCATATACTAATAATGCCCCCAGAGGTGCCCCCATATACTAATAATGCCCCCAGAGGTGCCCCCATGAGCTAATAATGCCCCCAGAGGTGCCCTCATACGTTAATAATGCCCCCAGAGGTGCCCCCTATACTAATAATGCCCCCAGAGGTGCCCCCATACAATAATGATGCCCCCAGAGGTGCCCCCATACACTAATAATGCCCCCAGAGGTGCCCCCATATACTAATAATGCCCCCAGAGGTGCCCCCATACACTAATAATGCCCCCAGAGGTGCCCCCATACACTAATAATGCCCCCAGAGGTGCCCCCATACACTAATAATGCCCCCAGAGGTGCCCCATACACTAATAATGCCCCCAGAGGTGCCCCATACACTAATAATGCCCCAGAGGTGCCCCCCATGAGCTAATAATGCCCCCAGAGGTACCCCCATACACTAATAATGCCCCCAGAGGTGCCCCATACACTAATAATGCCCCCAGAGGTGCCCCCATGAGCTAATAATGCCCCCAGAGGTACCCCCATACACTAATAATGCCCCCAGAGGTGCCCCCATACACTAATAATGCCCCCAGAGGTGCCCCCATACACTAATAATGCCCCTAGAGGTGCCCCCATACACTAATTATGCCCCAGAGGTGCCCCCATGAGCTAATAATGCCCCCAGAGGTGCCCCATGAGCTAATAATTCCCCCAGAGGTACCCCCATACAGTAATAATGCCCCCAGAGGTGCCCCCATACACTAATAATGCCCCCAGAGGTGTCCCTAAAAAAACAAACATCCTACTCACCTAATCCGCGCTGTGGCTGCAGGCAGCAGCTCTTCCTCCTCTTCGGGCTCCATCTTGCGAGCCGCAGGGACGGGACTTCCGGCAGGCGTGATGACGTCACATGATCATGCCTGCCGGAGAGGTCACGGCCCGGCCTCCCATAGGCTGCTGGTATGAAGTGCCGGCAGCCTATGGGAGAGAATACAGGAGGAGGACGCTGACAGGTCCTGCTCCTGTATTCTGATCGCTTTAATGTTCCGCCGAAGCGGTCAGTGCATCCCGAGAAGCTGCGTGGCCGCAGCTTCTCTGGATGCTCAAAAACAAGTGGCAAGGGGGGCCGTGCGGGCCCCCCTAGCGTAGCGGACGGGGGGCGGCGGGCCCCCCCGATGTCCCTTAGGGTCCGGGCCCCATACGGCAGTACCACTTGTACTGCCCTATCGGCGGCCCTGGGTAGGTTATGTCTGAAAGAAACGCTCAGGTATAATTGAATCTCTTTTCCCTAATGTGTTGGAGCTGTGGTCTAGGGGTAACTCACCTGTCTAGAGACTTGCCAGCAGTTCATTCTCTGGTTCAAATCCCCTGATGGAAATTAAATAGATGTCTTTTTTTTTCTCATTATTGTATCATTTTAAGGCTATGTTCACACACAGTATTTTTGGTCAGTATTTTGCAACCAAAACTAGGAGTGGATTGAGAACACAGAAAGGCTCTGTTCTCACATTGTTGAAATTGAGCGGATGGCATTTAATGGCAAATATTGGACGTTGTTTTAAAATAACAGTAATTATCTGCTATTAAATGGCAGCCATCCACTCAATTTCAACAGTGTGTGAACATAGCCTTTCTGTGTTTTCAATCCACTTCTGGTTGCAAAATACTGACCAAAATATTGAGCAAAAATACTGTGTGTAAACATAGCCTTAAAAATTATACAATAATGAGAGAAAAATAAATAAAAGACATCTATTTAATTTCTATCAGGGGATTCAGACCAGAGAATGAACTTCTTCCAGGTCCCTTTTATTGAATTTTTCAGGTAATTTAAACAAAACAAATGCAACAGTTTTTAATAATTAAACTAAGTATATGAACTACACATCCTACCCATATATAAACTTCCCGTCCTATAATTTACGAGATCAACTCAGATAATAATCGAACTGCTTAATTAATTAAAAACAGGAAATACCCTTAGATGATTGTCTTTACCACGTGACACTGAAAATTTAAAGGGGTTATCCAGAGCTACAAATGGCCACTTTTCCCCCTCTCTTGTCTCCAGTTCAGGTGGGGTTTTAAAACTCAGTTCCATTGAAGTAAATGGAGCTTAATTGCAAGCCACACCTGAACTGGAGGCAACAGTAGGGGGAAAAGTGGCCATGTTTTTGTAGCACTGGATAAACCCTTTAACTGTGCAATGTCACAAAGTGTCATATTGCAACAGATCCACTAGATGGCGACATTATTAAGCAGAATGAATATTGTAGAACAGCAAAGAGGAGTGAAAACTTTAAAGCTGATTAAAATGGAAGTTTTGAAAAATTTCACTATGGGAGAAATGTGTTAATCTGTGTGTACAGAATATTTCTACAATCAGGGTTGGGACAAGGTATTTTGATGACTTATAACGATAAAGCCTTCTAATATAGAATTACTTTAAAATCGTAATGCCTGGGTCATCAATAGCAAATGGTATACTTGGTGGCCTATAGTAGTGACTTGGTAAGGTCCTGTTCACAAAAACATCATGGTCTTATTGACTTACAATGGGACTAGTTGGGTTCTGGTGTGGCTTTCATCATTTTGTTGGTAAAATCAGGGTTGCCAATGGTAGGAATCATTCTGACAGCCAAGGACAGACTTACACATATAACATGCAATATGCTGTATATACATAATATGAACCCACAAAAAATTACACACATACATACATGTTTAGTGGTGACAGCAGTATTTACAAGGGCCATTGCCCCCTAAACCCAGTTTAAGGCATTTTAAATTGCATTTTAACTGCATTCTCAAATCCCCAAATTAAAATAGATCCCAAGCAAAATCTTACACTAAAAAGAGATGCCAGACCTCAAAATTCATACAGACTGAAAGCCGAGAAAAGAATAAACAAATACTGTATCTTAGAAAAGACCCAAGAATAAAGACAGAAATTAATATGAACCCCAAAATAAATAGTAACCTCAGACCGGACCTGTAAACAAAGCCAACCCCTCAAACAGACAAATACAAACATTAAGGCCTTTAAATAAAGACATCATACCTAAGGCAAGAACCCCTGCATAGACACAAACCCTATAAACAAATACAGACCATAGGGTCTCTAAATAAAGACCCCCCAACAGACTAAAATCAGAACAGACCCCATAAATACAGCTCTGATACTAGACTTGCTAGTATACAGACCCCAGAACAGATCATGTAAATAAATACAGACCCCCAGAACAGATCCTCTAAATAGAGACCACAGACACACTCTAGACCAGACACCCTAAACACAATCCCCAGACCCCATAAATAATTGCAGATCTGCTAGTGTACATCGAGACCAGATAGAAATGCAGAGTTTTCTTCCACCCATACTTCTGAAATGTTGGTGTGGATTCAGAAAGAAAAAAAATCATCAACATAAATTGTGAGATATACTGGGAACTGCAGGTTATAAACCTCTATACTGGCCTAACCTGAATTGGTAATTGTTATACAGTATATGATTGTTACAGCAGAAATAATGTTCATGGCATATTACACCAGGGGCTCTGTATGTCTGAACCATGTTGCCCCATTGGCTTTTTCTCAGAGAATGTGAAATAGGAGTGGGGTCCAGGAGTGAATATTATATCGCTCTTATTCTGAAAAACTACAGTTCCCATGCATTTCCTATACTCTGTGTTGTTTTTAACCCTTTGAGGACCAGGCCCAAAATGACCCAGTGGAGCACGCAAATTTTGATCTTTGCGCTTACGTTTTTCCCTTCTCCCCTTCTAAGAGCTCTAGCACTTTCAGTTTTCTATTTACAAGGCCATGTAAGTGCTTGTTTGTTACAGGAATAGTTGTACTTTGTAATGGCGTCTTTCATTTTACCATAACGTGTATGACGGAATCCCAAATATATTATATATAAAGATATAAATAGGTGAAATCGTAAAAAAGAATGCAATATGGTAACGTTTGGGGGGTTCCTGTGTCTACGTAATGCACTATATGGTAAAAGCGACATGATACCATTATTCTATAGGTCAGTCCGAACACAACCATATGCAGGGTACACAGATTCTCTAATGTTATATATATATTTTTAAATGAAATCCTTTTTTTTTTTGGCAATTAAATATTAATAAAATGGGCCTATTGTGACGCTTATAACGGTTTTATTTTTTCCCCTACAGTGCTGTATGGGGTGTCATTTTTTCCGCCATGATCTCTAGTTTTTAATAATTCCATATTTGTGAAGATCGGATGTTTTGATAATTTTTTTTTTTATATATATATATATATATATATAATGTAACATAAAATCGGTAATCCGCGCACTTTTTTCCCTCTTTTCGTCTACGCCGTTCAACGTTTGCAATGACGCTTGTTATATTTTAATAGATCAGACAATTACGCACGCCACGGTATATTATATGTTTATTTATTTATTTTTATATGTTTTATTTATATAATGAGAAATGGGGGTGATTTAGACTTTTATTGGGGGAGGGGTTTTGGGGCAGTGTGTTAGTGATTTTAACTTTTTTTTATACATTTTAGGTTCATTTGGGGGACTTCTACATACATTACTTTTATTATTCACACTGATCATTGCTATGCCATAGGCATAGGGGTCGCGCGATCGCGGCATTTAAGGAGTTAATGTCACGCTGCAGCGCGATTGTTGCAGCGTGTCATTAACGGTGAGGTGCCGGCTGCTGATTGCAGCCAGCCCCCACCTGCTATGAAGCTACATAGCTCAGGATGTACCGGTACGTCCAGGGTCGTCTGGGGACAGACTTCCAGGACGTACTGGTACGTCCTAGGTTGTCTAGGGGTTAAAAAACTCTAAAGTGTCTGCAAACATACTACATGCTCAAATCATAAACAATTAGGTGTAGAGAACTAACTTTCCTCTTTTTTAAAAAAGAAGCATGCTACTAAAGGACATAACTGCAAACACACTGCAAACAAAAGTGTCAATCTGGAAAGTTCACAATCAAATAAAATATGACCACAAGCCAGGGGCATAGCTAGGATTCTTGGGGCCCAATAGCATAAAACTGTAGGGGGCCCTATTAATCCTGTACACCCCCGTTCTCTTCCCATATACTCACCTGGCCCTGCGCAGCATTCCTTCATTCTCCCAGCTCGGAGAACGAAGGAATGCTGCACCGGGCCAGGTGAGTTTGTGGGGGGAGATATCTGCTGCTTTTTGCTGCGATTTCTATTCCTTGCTGCTGTTGGTAGGCAGATCATGATTCGACGGGGAGAGTGGTGGCGCGGGCCTTTGGGCCCCCTTAACAATGGTAGCAATGAAAGTGGCCATTTTACTGGCAACATCCCAGTATTAGTGAAATGCATGCACTGGTTGGCTGTCTAGTAAAGTATAGTGTGATACTACATGTCCTATACTGCTTCTTTACCTGTGCCAGCTTGAGATGCTCCTTTGGGCACCAGGTGAGGGCGGCTTCATGTTATTTTTCTGGGACCCTGTGTGATCTGTACAGGACTCTGAAAATGCTCTCATCTTCTACTTAGAAAGTAATCTACAGCTTCCAGTAGCTCTTTCTGACTGTTTTCTGTAAGGATTTGCTTTATCCATAATAGTTATCTCCTTATTTTCCTTTAAATCTTTTCTCTTATTTTGTAATGACATTTTGGGGGATTAAGAACCAATTACCATTACCAATTTTCCTCCCAACATACAATATTTTCAACATACAATGGTCGCCCTGGAACCAATTAATATCGTATGTTGAGGGACCACTGTATAAATATGTTTATTGACTCACAGAAAATAATTTATATGGCCTGTATTATGGGAGAGCCCCTTTACTGTCTATTTTGTATAGAACAGCTTCATTTTTTTCTTCAGATATGCCACAGATTCTCTCCAAAGACTTTTTGGGTTCCGGATTTTGCCCTCAACCTGCAATAAGACTATTGTCATTGTTGTGGATACTGGTATTTCTTTCAAGTATATTGCCACCAACACAAAGTGGCTAGAGCCCCCTACAGCTGAGGACTTTGGTTGTCTGATAGGTCCCATTTAAGGTAGTTCACTGTCAGATAGTCTTAGTACAACCTAAAGTACCAAGTTCAGTACACCTGCTAAGTGAAATAATTTAACCCATATTATACCTATTAATAGGCTGGGTTCACACTACTTATATTTCAGTCAGTATTGTGGTCCTCATATTGCAACCAAAACCAGGAGTGGATTAAAAACACAGAAAGGATCTGTTCACACAATGGTGAAATTGAGTGGATGGCCGCCATATAACGGTAAATAACTGCCATTATTTCAATATAACAGCCGTTGTTTTAAAATATCAGCAAATATTTGCCATTAAATGGCGGCCATCCACTCAATTTCAACATATTCTTTCTGTGTTTTTAATCCACTCCTGGTTTTGGTTGCTATGAGGACCACAATACTGACTGAAATATACGTAGTGTGAACCCAGCCTAAAGCAGTGAGTCTAGTATCCAAAGTATTAAAAGGGATCTCAACCAGCCAACTCTCAAGCTAACCCTATATTGCACTTTGTTATTACTGTGTAGGGAACCTGTTCCAGTTTCTTTAAGTTATCCTGGCCTCTGTGGTTTCTCTGCACTACCCCTGAACCTACACTGTTCTTCAATGGGCGTGTGTTGAAATCCAGGGAGGGCATATACCACTTTGAGCCCTGTGACATGTGCCCTTACAAGTTCCATCTAGCACCCCTGGTTGACCACACTCATCATCGCACCACACCTATGCAGAGCACTGGATAAATATTAATAAAGAGGGACAGTCAGGTGGGTGCACTCTAGACTGTAGCTCAGACAAACTGCCTAGTTAAAGGGGTATTCCAGGTTATTTTGATATTAATTCTACGGATTTGTCTTGTAATATAATTAATATATCTCATTGGTTTCTATTATAAATTTTGTCTCTTTCTCTCTATTTTTACATTAGTCACGTGTTTCTGTGACGTCACCGGACCGGAAGTGTGGGGACTTTCCCGACTCGGCTGGCCTCTTGCTGTTTATGTAGTTAGAAAGCTAGCAGAGCCTTACAAACGGCCTTCCTGCACACGGGAGGTCACATGACACCCTGTTCCCGGGCGGCCTGTCAGTGTGAAGGAGGTAGCATCCACCTCCTGTATAATCACTAAAACCCGCCCCCCCCCCCCCCTGCCAGTATAATCATCCCGATGTCTCACCCGCCCCCCCCCCTGCCAGTATAATCATCCCGATGTCTCCCCCCCCCCCCCCCTTGCCAGTATAATCATCCCGATGTCTCCAACGCCCCCCCCCCCCTGCCAGTATAATCATCCCGATGTCTCCCCCGGCCCCCCTCCTGCCAGTATAATCATCCCGATGTCTCCCCCGGCCCCCCTCCGTCCTCCATAATCATCCCGATGTCTCCCCCGTCCCCCTCCGTCCTCCATAATCATCCTGATGTCTCCCCTGCCCCCCCCTGCCAGTATAATCATCCCGATGTCTCACCCGCCCCCCTGCCAGTATAATCACCCCGATGTCTCCCCCGCCCCCCCCCTGCCAGTATAATCATCCCGATGTCTCCCCCGCCCCCCCCGCCAGTATAATCATCCCAATGTCTCCCCCCCCCCCGCCAGTATAATCATCCTGATGTCTCCCCCCCCCCCCTGCCAGTATAATCATACCTCCCAACTTTTGCAGAGAGAAAAGAGGGACATGTGCGCCGCGGTCCCCATAGCCACACCCCCATAGCGATGCTCCATAGCCACGCCCCCATAGCAACCCTCCATAGCCACGCCCCCATAGCAACCCTCCATAGCCACTCCCCTACAGTCACCACATGCTGCTGACTGAATAGTGCCCTATACAGTATCCAAACCCGCCAAAAATGCCCTATATAGTATCCAATCCCCCATTATAGTGCCCCACATAGTAGCCAATGCCCCCATATAGTGACCAACATAGTATCCAATCCCCCACATAGTGCCTCACATAGAATCCAATCCCCCACATAGTGCCCCACATAGTATCCAATGCCCCCATATATGCCCCACATAGTAGCCAATGCCCCCATATATGCCCCACATAGTAGCCAATCCCCCATATAGTGCCCCACATAGTAGCCAATCTCCCATATTTGCCCCACATAGTAGCCAATCCCCCATATAGTGCCCCACATAGTAGCCAATACCCGATATAGCGCCCCACAGAGTAGCCAATACCCCCCATTTGTGTGGCCCCAGCGGAAAAAACAATAAACCAGTAACTCACCTGTCCGCCACCAGCAGCTCCTCTCCCGGCAGAGCGCACACTCTTGTCACCCACCGTGGCGGGGTACAGAGTCACTGACTGTATCGTAAGTGATTCATGAAGGAGGCTGCAGGTCACTTCCGGCACAGTCAGTGTCTGTATACCCCGCTGCCCGCCCCGGAGGATGACGGGAGTGCGCGCTCTGCCGGGAAAGGAGCTGCTGGGATCGGTGGACAGGTGAGTTATTGGTTTATTGTTTTTTTCGCTGGGGCCACATATAATGCGGGACACCGGGTGCCGTTCCGGGACCGCGGGACAGCCCCCCCGAAAACGTGACTGTCCCGCGAAATCCGGGACGGTTGGGAGGTATGAGTATAATCATCCCGATTTCTCCCCCGCCCCCCCCCCCCCCCCGAGTATAATCATCCCGATGTCTCCCCCGCCCCCCCCCCCCCCCGGTATAATATTCCCGATGTCTCACCCGACCCCCCCCCCCCTTCCTGTGTATACAGTCCTTTTCAAAGATCTCTCACCCCATCCCACGGTCTCGGCACCTCTTGCACTCAGCTGACAGGCTCTCTCTCTCGCTGTGTGTGAAGCAGGAGAGATTTATTTCCTGCTCCGTACACAGTGCCTGTCAATTGCCCCGATAAAACTCAGCTGACAGGCACTGTGTATGGAGCAGGAAAGAAATCTCTCCTGGAGCCTGTCAGCTGAGTGCAAGAGGTGCCGAGACCGCGGGATGGGGTGAGAGATCTTTGAAAAGGACTGTATACACAGGAAGGAGGGGGGCCAAGGGAGACATCGGGATGATTATACTGGCGGGGGGGGGTCGGGGGAGACATTGGGATGATTATACTGGCAGGGGGGGGGGCGGGGGAGACATCGGAATGATTATACTGACAAGGGGGCGTGGCCGGGGGAGACATCAGGATGATTATACTGGCAGGGGAGGGGGGGCAGGGGAGACATCGGGATAATTATGGAGGACGAAGGGGGGCCGGGGGAGACATCGGGATGATTATACTGGCAGGAGGGGGGCCGGGGGAGACATTGGGATGATTATGGAGGACGGATGGGGGCCGGGGGAGACATCGGGATGATTATACCGGCAGGAGGGGGGCCGGGGGAGACATCGGGATGATTATGGAGGACGGATGGGGGCCGGGGGAGACATCGGGATAATTATACTGGCAGGGGGGGCGGGCGGGGGAGACATCGGGATGATTATACTGGCAGGGGGGGGGGGGGGGGGGGAGACATCGGGATGATTATACTGGCAGGGGGCAGGGCCGGGGGAGACATCGAGATGATTATACTGGCAGGGGGGCGGGGCCCGGGGAGACATCGGGATGATTATACTGGCAGGGGAGGGGCGGCGGGGGAGACATCGGGATGATTATGGAGGACGAAGGGGGGCAGGGGGAGACATCGGGATGATTATACTGGCGGGAAGGGGGGGGCGGGGGAGACATCGGGATGATTATACTGGCAGGAGGGGGGCTGGAGGAGACATCGGGATGATTATGGAGGACGGATGGGGGCAGGGGGAGACATCGGGATGATTATACCGGCAGGAGGAGGGGCCGGGGGAGACATTGGGATGATTATGGAGGACGAAGGGGGGCCGAGGGAGACATCGGGATGATTATACTGGCGGGGGGGGGGGGCACGGGGGAGACATCGGGATGATTATACTGGCAGGAGGGGGGCCGGGGGAGACATCGGGATGATTATGGAGGACGGATGGGGGCCAGGGGAGACATCGGGATGATTATACCGGCAGGAGGGGGGCCGGGGGAGACATCGGGATGATTATACTGGCGGGGGGGGGGCGGCTGGGGGAGACATCGGGATGATTATACTGGCAGGGAGGCAGGGCCGGGGGAGACATCGGGATGATTATACTGGCAGGGGATGGGGGGCGGGGGCAGGGCCGGCCTTAAGGTATACGGCGCCCTGTGCGAAACTTTTTTCGCCCCCCCCCCCAGGCATAAAGCTCCTACAGCCTCCCACTCCTCCAGACTACACCCAACACCATCACCCTACCCTCCCAGCCATACACACAACTACTAACTCTCCCAGACATACACACAACTACTACCCCCCCAGCCATACACACAACTACTATCCCCTCCAGCCATACACACAACTACTACCCCCACTAGCCATACAGACAACTACTACCCCCACCAGCCATACACACAACTACTACCCCCACCAGCCATACACACAACTACTACCCCCACCAGCCATACACACAACTACTACTTACCCAGCCATACACACAACTACTATCTCCACCAGGGTGGAGGGGGAAGTAGTATCCAGTACACACACATGCACAACTACACATTGAATATACATTATATAACAGTAAACACACCCAATACACATTATATAGATAGTACACACATATACAATGTCACACATATTTAAACACATTAAGCATATATAAACCTCCAGCACACACACACCTACACATTGACTACTGGTTATATAACAGTACACACACTAAGTACATTCTATATACATATACTTGCACTTACATACATCTAGCAGGCAGCTGGTTGTGGATAATGCAGCAGCTGATTACAGGACTGGGCACCTCATGCTGCTGCTGACTTCCTCCTCTCTCCTCTTGTCCCGACTGCCCAGCAGTGTAATATTACACCAGCTGCACCAGGACAGAAGAGCCTCCCTGTATAGGACCTGGGGGAAGAAGGGGGAGGGGGGGCTGCAGCAGCTACTGAGGTGGCCTGTGCTAGGAGCAGTTAGAGCAGGGCTCACTTTCAGATGGCAGAGGCTGCTGCCGTCTGTTCCTGAATCTGACCCACAGGGACCACTGCAGCTGTGGGGGGATACGGGAGCAGGGCAGCCAGCTAGTGGGACAGCGCTCGGGCAGAGAGACAGCTGCACTGACTGTGCACAGACCAGGGGCGTAGCTAATGTCTCTTGGGCCCTGGTGCAAGAGGTCAACTTGGGTCCCTTCCTCGACCAAGCAATGCTTTTGGGGGTGTGTGTATATATAATATGCTATACTGTTACTAACCAAATCCTGTATACTGAGACCAATATTACCAATAATACCAGTATACAGGGGGGAAATATTACTGCCACACCACAACCACTACCATCACCACCATATTGTTACTGACCAAATCCAGTATACTAAATCCAATAAAACACACTACCAGATTGCAAGTAACAAATAACACCACTACATACTGACTAACACCACCACATACTGACTAACACCGCCACATACTGACTAACACCACCGCTGCTACTGAATAAATCCACTGTACACAGATCACTATCACCGTATACAGTCATATAGAGGTAGAGCCAGCCCTACACAGGTTTTGTACACCATATACATTACAGTGCAGTTACATCAGGTAACTCACAGGGGATGTCTTCTCTGATCGGAGTTCTTCCCTTTCCATCTTCTATCTTCTCCATCTGCCCTAGGCCATTATGAGAACTTCTCCGAGCAACGAATCCACAGAATCTGCCAGAAAAACATATTAGGATCCTCACTCTATCACCATCCTCATCTCAAACTGCACATCTGTATTGGCCCCTTTACTCCCTCATTTAGTGGGTAGGCTGACACTATGCGATGCCCTTGTAGTATATCCCCCCCCTATGTGTAGCTTCCTTATAGATGGCCACTTGTTCAGTCTTCCCTATATATGGCCCTATGTGCATCTCCTTGAGAACCCCCCTCTGTGTAGTCCCCCTATAGTATGTGCTTTCCCTCTCTTCCTTATAGATACCCCCCATGCTGTCTCCTCTTACAGATGGCCCCCCTGTGTTGTCCCCCTTATAAATGGCCCCTGTATTGTCCATCCCCTTATAGATGGCCCCCGTATTGTCACCCTTATAGATGGCTCCCCCCTGTGTTGTCCATCTCCCTTACAGATGGCCCCCTTATGTTGTCACGCCTTATGGATTGTCCCCCTTTATAGATAGCCCCTTACATTGTCCCCCCCTTATAGATTGCCCCCTTATGTTGTCCCCCCCCTTATAGATTGCCCCCCTATTGATTGCCCCTTATGTTGTCTCCCCCTTATAGATTGCCCCCTTATGTTGTCCCCCACTTATAGATTGCCCCCTTCTGTTGTCTCCTCCCTTATAGATTTTCCCCTTCTGTTGTCCCCCACTTATAGATTGCCCCCTTCTGTTGTCTCCCCCCTTATAGATTGCCCCCTTCTGTTGTCTCCCCCTTTAGTTGTCTCCCACTTATAGATTGCCCCCTTCTGTTGTCTCCCCCCTTAGAGATTGTGCACTTATGTTGTCTCCCTCCCTTATAGGATGCCCCCCTTGTGCAGGATGTGCAGGTTAAAAAAAAAAAAGCGCATAACTCACCTGACACCTCGCTCCCCCGCCGTGGCTCTCATCTTCTGCATCGCCCCCCCGGCCGATGCGCGCTCCCTAAGCATGTCCCGGCACCGCACGCATTAGTGACCTCGCATGCGCCGGGGCCGATACTTCCTCCGTGTTCCGGAAGTACTCGGGCAGAAAAACAGCTTCCCAGCTGGCCGGGGTTGATGCGCCCTGTGCAAGCGCACAGGTCACACACCCCAAAGGCCGTTCCTGGGCGGGGGAGACATCAGGATGATTATGGAGGACGAAGGGGGGCCGGGGGAGACATCGGGATGATTATGGAGGACGGAGGGGGCCGGGGGAGACATCGGGATGATTATGGAGGATGGATTGGGGCGGGGGAGACATCGGGATGATTATACTGGCGGGGGGGGGGGGGGGGGCGGGGGAGACATCGGGATGATTATGGAGGGGGGCCGGGGGAGACATCGGGATGATTATGGAGGACGGAGGGGGGCCAGGGGAGACATCGGTATGATTATACTGGCAGGGGGGGGGGGGCCGGGGGAGACATCGGGATGATTATGGAGGATGGAGGGGGGCCGGGGGAGACAAAGGGATGATTATGGAGGACGGAGGGGGGCCGGGGGAGACATCGGGATGATTATACTGGCAGGGGGGGGGGCCGGGAGAGACATCGGGATGATTAAACTGGCAGGGGGGGGGGGGCGACATCGGGATGATAATACTGGCGGGGGGGGGGGGGGGGGGGGCGGGGGAGACATCAGGATGATTATACTGGCGGGGGGGGGGGGCGAGGGAGACATCGGGATGATTATACTGGCGGGGGGGGGGGGGGGGGTTAGTGGTTATACAGGAGATGGAATGCGACCTCCTTCACACTGACAGGCCGCCCGGGAACAGGGTGTCATGTGACCTCCCGTGTGCAGGGAGGCCGTTTGTAAGGCTCTGCTAGATTTCTAACTACATAAACAGCAAGAGGCCAGCCGAGTCGGGGAAGTCCCCACACTTCCGGTCCGGTGACGTCACAGAAACATGTGACTAATGTAAAAATAGAGAGAAAGCTGGAATTACTACTCACCGATAATTCGTTTTTCATGAGTCCATCATGACAGCACCACCTGGAGATTGAATGCCATTAGTCCTAATAGAAACAGGAAGCACGAGAGGTTAAAAGAGCCCCTCCCCACTTCACCCTCAGTGTTTATCAATTACTATCAGCATAGCATATTCAAACACAAGCATCATATTAAATATAGTAAGGGTGGGTAATAAACGGGTGCTGTCATGATGGACTCATGAAAAACGAATTATCGGTGAGTAATAATTCCAGCTTTTCAGACCGTCCAGTCATGACAGCACCACCTGGATACATACCAGATAATACCTTTAGGGGGGGGCCACAGACTGTAGCACTTTGCGTCCGAACGCTAGGTCCTGAGACGTGGCCACATTCATCTTGTAGTGCCGGTAGAAGGTATGAGGGGATGACCATGTTGCCGCTCTGCAAATCTGCTCAAGTGAGGCCGCAGATTTCTCTGCCCAGGAGACGGACATAGCTCTGGTAGAGTGAGCTTTTAGAGCTTTTGGTACTTCTTAATTTGAGGCCTTATATGCCTCTGAGATTGCCGACTTCATCCATCTTGCTATGGATGCCTTTGACGCTTTTTTGCCTCTATTGGGCCCTCGGAATTGGAGAAATAGATTAGCGTCCGTTCTCCAATCTTTGGTATTTTTAAGATAAGCAAGAACCGCCATGCGAACGTCTAAGGTATGAAACCGAATTTCCTTTTCGTTTTTAGGAGGATCACAGAAGGAAGGCAGGATGATATCTTGCGACCTGTGGAAAGTTGAAACCACCTTAGGAAGAAATGACGGGTTCAGTTTTAGGACAATTCTATCATCTAGGACCCGTAAGGTATGGTTCTTCTGTGGAGAGTACTTGAATCTCACAAGCTCTTTTTGCCGACGTTATGGCGACTAAGAAAACAGTTTTTAGTGTCAAAAATCTAGTGTATAGTTCCTCTATAGGCTCAAAGGGTTTTTGAGTCAGTGCCTGCAAGACTAGGTTTAAGTCCCAGGGAGGAGTAAGGTTTGAGATTTTAGGTTTTTAATCTCGACACCGCTCTGAAAAATCTTTTGACCCACCTATGCTCCGCAATTGAAAAAACAACCCAGAGCAGACACCTGGACTTTAAGTGTGCTGAGGGAAAGCCCTTTGTCTAGTCCTTGTTGCAGGAAATCCAATATTTGTGGAATGTCCGGTTTGCAGGGGTCAGGAGGAGTCTCGCAACACCCTGAGCAGAATTTTCTCCAGTATTTCAAGTAGATGGTGGAGGTAACATCTTTTTTGCTACCCAGCATGGTGTCAATAACTCTTGGCGAAAGGCCCTTGCGAGCTAAGACGGACTTCTCAGTAACCACGCTGCTAGTGAAGTTGCTGGATCCCTTGATGATTTAGAGGACCCTGGACGAGAAGATCTTCCCCTTGTGGCAGTAGGAGGGGACCTTCTATTGCGAGTTTTTTCAGGAGACAAAACCAACTTCTTTTTGGCCAGACTGGCGCTATGAAAATTACCTGCGTATGAGCAGCTAGGATTTTCTGCAGAGCTCTTCCCAACAGAGAAAACGGAGGGAACGCATAGGCTAGCTGGAAATTCCACGGCTGAACAAGAGCGTCCAACGCCTCCGGATTGTCCTTTAGGTTTTGGAGTAGAACCTTTCCACTTTCTTGTTTTTCTTCATGGCGAAAAGGTCCACCGCCGGAGTTCCCCATTTTTCGGTTAGACTCTGGAATACCTGTTGGTTTAGACTCCATTCTCCTGGCAGGATCTTTTTCCGACTTAGGTAGTCTGCTTTTGTGTTGTCTGTCCATTTTACGTGGACTGCTGACAGCGACTGAAGATGTACTTCCGCCCAGCTGAAGATCTCTGCTGCCATTTTTTGCAGAAGTGAGTGACGTGTCCCGCCTTGGTGATTTATGAACGCCACTGTAGTCGCATTGTCCGAGTATACTTTGACGTCCTTTCTGTGTAGGAGATATTCTGCACCTTTTAGTGCTTTGTATACCGCCTTCAGTTCTCTTAGATTCGAGGAGCATCTGCTTGTCATTTCTGACCACTGTCCCTGGAGATATAGATCTTGTACATGTGCTCCCCAACCCCATTGACTGGCGTCGGTCGTCAGGGTTACTAGCTGTGAAAGAGACCAGAGGAGACCTTTTGTAAGGTTTCTTTCGCTTACCCACCACTTCATGGACAACTTTATCTGTGTTGACACCGACATCTTTGAGTCTAGATGCGATTGGCGGTGATCCCAGGTCTTTAGGATCTGAGCTTGTAGAACACGTGAGTGGCTCTGGCACCACAGTACCACCGGCATACATGATGTCATGGAGCCGAGGACGGACATTGCTTCCCTGATTGTTGTTGTTGTCTTTCTGGAAAACTTCTTGAATTTGTCCAGGAGGGTCTGGATTTTGTCCTGGGGAAGAAAGGTCATCTGCTTCTCTGTGTCTAACATCATACCTAAGAATTTCTTTTTGTGGGAAGGTGTTAGATCAGATTTTTGGACATTCACGATCCAGCCTAAGTCCTGGAGAGAGGAAATGGTCAAAGCAATGTGTACATTCAGTTGTTCTTTGGATTGTGCAACAATAAGCAGATCGTCTAAATAAGGAATTATCGTCACACTTTTTAACCTGAGATAAGCTATCACTTCTACCATTACTTTCGTGAATATCCGGGGAGCAGAGTCTATTCCAAATGGGAGTGCCCTGAACTGGAAGTGATGAGTGGTACTGTTGTGTATCAGAGCAAATCTCAGGTATTTCTGGTGATTTTCGTTGATGGGAATATGAAAATAAGCATCTTTTAAGTCTATTGTGGCTAGCCAAGCTCCCTTGGTTATTAATGGGATAGCTGTTTTTAGAGTTTCCATTTTGAATCTCCTGTAGGCTATTACTCGGTTTAGGGGCTTGAGGTTTATAATTGTCCTGAAAGCTCCATTTGGCTTCTGCACCAGAAATAACCGAGAGTAATGGCCAAGACCTTGTTGGGAGAGAGGAACTGGAACAACAGCCTCCAACGAGAGAAGTTCTGATATGCCTTGCCACAGACGGTGATTTAATAAGTTGAGTTGAGATTGGTAGTGCAGAATTTTGGAGGAGGGAAGTCTGAAAATTCTATCTTGTAACCCTTTTCTATGATCGACAATATGAAAGGATTTGATGTTATATTCTCCCACTGATGGAAATATTGAGAGAGCCTCCCTCCTACTGGGATCGAGTCATTGTTTTTTGTCTGCGGGTTTGGGATTGAGCATAAACTCTCTCCCTTTGCCGCCCTTGGAGCAACTCCATCGCCCAGATTTCCCTTTTCCTCTGTATGAAGTGGAGGTGTATTGCTTATAGGGACAAAAATTTTGTTTACCTTTGGATGCTTTTTCTTTCGGAAAATCCTTCTTCCTGTCTGCAGCTTTTTCCAGGATGGAATCGAGTACCGATCCGAATACCAGAGAACCTTGAAGGGAATAGCACACAATTTAGTTTTAGAGAGGTTATCCCCCTCCCAGCTCTTTAACCAGAGCGCCCGTCTAGCAGAGTTGGTAAGGGCTACAGATTTAGCTGCAAAACGGACAGATTCTGCTGAAACGTCCACCAGGAAGGCTGTGGCCAGTTTTAGCATAGGTACAGATTTAAGCAAATCTTCTCTGAAGGACTTATCACGAAGATGCTTTTCTAATTCCTTCAACCATACAAATAGAGAGCGCGCCGCGCTAGTAGCGGCTATATTAGGATTTAGAGATGCAGCAGCCGAATCCCATGCCTTGCGCAGCAAACTATCCATTTTCCTATCTATGGGATCCTTGAGCTGCGAAGCATCCTCGAAGGGGAGGGAGGTTTTCTTTACCACCTTGGCAACTTGGATATCAATCTTTGGGGATTCTGACCAGAGGTTGATATCCGATTCATCAAAGGGGAATCTCGCTCTATATTCTTTAGGTATCTACAACCTTTTTTTCGGGGTCACGCCATTCATCTAGAATCATATCTTTGATGTTACTATGAATAGGGAAGACACGTTTTTTCTTAGGCTTAAGGCCTGCAAACATTTCATCTTGTTTATTCAGGGACTCCTGTATTTCTTTGATATCCATAGTATTTCTAATAGCATTTAATAGGATATCCGTATCCTTAGCCGAAAAGTAGTATCTTTTAGGCTCCTCCAATGTTTCAGGGACAACTTCGGTTTGTTCTTCCCCGGATTTGTCACCAGAAGACAGAGGCTGTTCCTCAGAATCAGAATCAGAAATAATGCGTCTATGTTTTTTAGGAGGTGGCTCAGGTGACTGAGACCTATCTTTGGCCAGGGCGGCAGAGACTGTGGCTTTCACCTCCTGATTACTAACTTTCCGGAGTTCGTCCACCAGGGACGGGGACTCCTGTCTCACAATATTAGCTGTACATCTTGGGCAAAGAGGCTTGTTGTATCCCTCAGACAACTTGTCCTTGCAGATAACGCACTTCCCCATATGCGGCTCCTTGTCTCCCTAAGGAGAGAAGGAAGGCCGTTACTAAAAGTACACAGAAAGTAAGTGAACCCCCCCTGGGGTCCGCTACTCACACTGCTGGCAGAGGCGGCCTGCTCCACAGATTCGGAGCGTAAGGTATCCATTGCAGCCCGAAAACAAAGAGACCGAGTGGGGATAAGTCCTACCTTTTATATGATTTCAGACCTCAGACCAGCTTGTAATTGGCGCCACCGGTGCACTCACGCCCTCCGGAGCCCCACGCCGGCCTAGCGATCTTCCGGTGGCCGGCGCCATCTTGGGGGCGAAGCTTCCGGTCCCAGAATGCTTCGCGTTCCTACGCGTGACGTCATACGCCATGCACACTCCGGGACTGGAAGTGACCAAGGGAGAGCACCACGTGATCCTGCGGCCTGGCTACTGGAGCCGCACTGCTCCTTCCCCGCTGCTTCAACTCCGGGAGCGCGGCAGCAGGGAAATACGGGACCGGGAGGCACCTTCCGCGCGACCCGGTGCAGGCCTCAGAGGAGAGCTGGAGACTTGGCCGGATGTCCTCGCCTGCCTGACCGCCACAACAACTCTGATCCCGTCGTCAGCCCCAGGACCAGAAGGAGGTAAGACCTCCCGTGCTATGTCTTGATAGGAACAGGAAAACACTGAGGGTGCAGTGGGGAGGGGCCCTTTTTAACCTCTCGTGCTTCCTGTTCCTATTAGGACTAATGGCATTCAATCTCCAGGTGGTGCTGTCATGACTGGACGGTCTGAAAAGAGACAAAATTTATAATAGAAACCAATGAGATATATTAATTATATTACAAGACAAATCCGTAGAAGTAATATCAAAATAACCTGGAATACCCCTTTAACATAGTATTAAAAACTGGATTTCAGGAAAATGGCACTGAGGATGTAGGTAAGAAACTTTCTTCTTCCTCAGCATCTCATGCTCTATGGGAACATAACAGAAGGTTAGATTCTTCTAACCTTCTGTTTACCTTAAAAAACATAGATTAGTACTAGGATCAATGGCAGATGTATGCATAGGAATTTGCATCTAGAAATCCACTCCGAAAGGGTGTGACAAGAAGAGCAGACATTTTTTACTAAATTGGTATACAACTATTCTGAGAGCTTCTTTCTCTCTTTGAAATAACATGCATTCAGAACCCTAAAGCCCTAGATTACTAATCAAGAATTCCTGTCAGGTTTCCTTGACCCATAGGGTTGCATTGGGCACTGACATCCTTCAGTATTTTTCCTGAAAGGTGTCCATCCATTCACGAAAATAGGTTAGGAAATTAGAGAACCTGTCCTGTTTTCGTCAGGATTTCCTGAAAGGATGCCCCCCCCCCCCCCCCCTCCTTAGATGCCTATGTGGGCATCAGGAAAGTCAAATGCTTTCCACATGTCCATCAGGAAATCCTAAAGGCAATTCCTGATGGTTTCCCCAATGTTGATTACTGTCTGGAAATCCTGATGGTTCCCTGAAGCCTCCTGAAGCCCTCCTGATCAGGATTTCCTGACTGTAAAAACTGACTCAGACATGTGAAGGGGACTTAACTCATTATTTCCCAGTTAGACTGTAATAACACCCATATGCAAAAGTGCATATCAGAAAATTTACAGATCATAATTTGTCTTTAGCCATGCCTGGACATTTCTGATACCTTTTAAGGCCACTTTCACATGGCATTATTTCGGTCAGTATTTGTAAGTCAAAACCAAGATAGGAACTTACACAGAGAAAACTATAATAAAAGGTTTCCATCTTTTGAGTTTTAAACCCACTTCTAGTTTTAACTTGCCAATACTGGTGAAGAACTACTCTAGTATCTAAACACATGTAGAATCGTGTGAAAGTGGCCTTTGCAAAATGGAGAGGCGGCCATGATAGAAGACTGTGGTGCTGTTGAGTCAATCATTTCGGCAGAACCTTGTACCTCTTACTGTCGAGCAGGCGGAAACATTAATTTACCATTAAGACAAAATGGAAATTACTTTTAAGATAACATTTTTTCTGTTCTCCATTTTCCTTTTATCAGAAGTACTGTACATTCAGATAATGAAGTTATTCCCTGAAAGTCTTATTTGAACAAGTTAGAGATTATTTGCAATGTTGTTAGCAACAAAATAAATGGTACTATCTGACATTCAGAAGAATGTCTGCAAAAATGCATAACTTCTCTAGTACAAAGAGACAAAAGTCAATAGCAAGTTACTGTACTCCAGAGCAAAAAATGTTTTTCAAATCAACTGTTGTCAGAAAGTTTCCGTAGCAATACCCAGAAGACCTGCATGGGTGTCTCAGTACCTGGTCCTGCTGTAGTAGAATATCCTGCACTACAGCTCCACTGCAGTGTATTGCAGTTAGACAAATTGAATACCAGGCTGGGGAGTGAAGTGCACAGCCATGTGCATCTCCGCCTGTATCTAGAGATTTTTAATGTAGATATTGATGCAGACCAGCTGTGTATTTCACACTTTACAGAAAGTTTGAGGCAAATCTGTATCAAAATCCCCATGAAAAATATGTAGAATTGTGTGAGGGCTACGCAGGGGTTCTATACTATGTGGGGCTACAAAGAGGCCTATACTATGTGGGGGTACACAGGGGGGCCTATACTATGTGGGGTCTACATAGGGGGCAATACTATGTGGGGCTACAAAGAGGCCTATACTATGTGGGAGCTCCACGGGTACCTATGCTATGTGGGGTCTACACAGGGGGCTTTACTATGGGGGACTCCGCAGGGGGGCTATACTATGTGGGGGTACACAGGGGGGCTATACTATGTGGGGCCTACAAAGGGGCCTATACTCGAGGGGCCTAAACAACTAAAATCGCTGCACTGCACATTGCACCACCATTTTTCACAGGCACGCACACACATACATATATTAGTCCCAGTCCGGTCGTTCTCCCAGCCATCTGTAATTTCTTAATTTATGCCCCACAGAAAAGAAAAATTGTGTAAGCCCCATGTATTTTTTACTGTACAATAAGTATAGCATGAATACTTTTTCCTTTTGTTCCCCGACCGCCGGTGGGGTTGGATAGGGTGGGAAGGGGGCAGGGCTAGTAGATGTAAACAGAGGGCTGGATTGGTGGAACCGGCAATACATTAACATAAACTAAGGGAAATTATTAGGTGAAATTAGCCCCAGAAAAAGGTAGGAAGTAGCAGTAGTAAGGTAAGGAAAAGAGAAGTTCGGAGTGGTGATGTCATGACAGGCAGGCATAGACAAGACAAAAGACAGTGGGCCCTAGATCTGAACCCACCCACTGTCACCTGCCTACTTGCCTCAGTCGACCCTAAACGGTCGTGGACAACCACGGAGTCGGTCCCTACACTGCGTAGGTGAATACACAAAACGTAGACAGACAAACAAAACACAATAGAGGATAGTCAACTAGCAGGGTCAAAACCAAACAGACAACGCAGTACAAAATCAGAAGGAGAGCGGATAGTCAAATGTCGGGCAAGAGGTCAGAATACGGGTAGAGCAATAGCAAGGGGATTAGGACAGGGCACGCTGGGAAAGGAGCAGGGGAGCTGGGACTAGTAACAACTAATAGCCAGCAGGGAACTGAGGGATCTGACTGCTTTTTATCCTGGATCAGAGACTAGGTCCAGCAGCTGATTGGACCAGCCCTGATCCCAGCACCAAGCTCAGCTGAACAGATCTAGCAGTGCAGTAACCCCTGCACAGCCAGAAGTCTGACAGGCAAGGTAGGTGTGGCTGGAAAGTAAAACACAGTTCATTCAGTGCAAACACAGACAGAAATTCAGCGCTTCCTCGGCCGCCCGGCACGGACTGAGGAGCGCAAAGTCACATTTCTAACAGTACCCCCCCTCTTATGAGGGGCCTCAGGACCCTCACTCAAAGGACGAGGCTTAGAGGGGTTACAATTATGAAATTGTCTAATGAGACGGGGAGCGTGGACATCTCGGCTTGCCACCCAAGTCCGTTCTTCCGGGCCGAACCCCTTCCAATGAATGAGGTATTGAACGGAGTTCTGCACCCGGCGAGAGTCCAGAATTTTCTCAATTTCAAACTCAAGCTCCCCTTGAATGACCAGGGGATCTGGAGGAATAGACGGCAACACAGGAGTGATATACCTTTTCAATAGAGCCTTATGGAACACATTATGAATTTTCATGACTCTTGGCAATTGCAACCTGAAAGAAACAGGGTTAATTATCTCAGTGATGACATAAGGCCCAATGTATTTGGGTGCCAGTTTTCCAGACGGAACCCTAAGTTTCAAGTTTTTGGTGGAAAGCCACACCTTGTCACCCACTAGGTATTCTGGGCCAGATATGCGTCTTTTGTTAGCTTGTTTTTTCGATAATTCCTGGGCTTTAACCAAGTTCTCAAGAGCTTGGGCCCAGACTGTGCACAGTCTTCTATAGGTTTTTTCAGCTGACGGGTTAACAGATTCAGCAGCATGCGCAGATGAAAACCTCGGATTAAAACCATAATTGCAGAAAAACGGCGACATTTTGGTAGAATGATTTTCTCTATTATTGAGGGCGAATTCTGCCAAGGACAAATACTCCTTCCATTTGTCCTGGGCACTAGAAACAAAGCATCTTAGAAATTGTTCTAATGATTGGTTGACTCTTTCAGTCTGCCCATTAGTCTGAGGATGGAAGGCAGATGAAAATGCCAATGAAGTCCCCAATCGACCACAGAACTCCCTCCAGAACTTAGAGACAAACTGCACCCCTCTATCAGACACAATGTTCTCTGGAACCCCATGAAGTCGTAAAATGTGATTGATGAACAGAGATGCTAACGTACGTGCATTAGGGAGTTTCTTAAGGGGAATCAGATGGCACATTTTAGAAAATCTATCAGTTACGACCCAGATAACAGTCTTCCCTTTTGAAGATGGCAAGTCAGTGATAAAATCCATTGAAATGTGGGTCCAGGGTCTCTCAGGCAAAGGGAGAGGATGTAGAAGACCTTCAGGTAATCTACGAGGAACCTTGGACCTGGCACAGACCTCACAGGCCTCAACAAACAGTTTAGTATCTCTGGCCCAAGACGGCCACCAATAATACCGTGAGAGCAGATACTTTGTGCCAGCAATGCCCGGGTGACCTGCTAAAACTGAACAGTGGGTCTCTTCAAGAACTCTGAGTCGAAGGTTGGGGGGTACAAAGAGTTTTCCCTCCGGGATGTTCCTAGGGGCTAGGGATTGTGAATCTACCACCTGGGCGGCAAGGTCAGGTTGGAGGGTGGCAACGACCACACCTGGTGCTAAAATAGTCTCAGGTTCTTCCCTGGGGGCATTGCTGGCCTCAAAGCTGCGAGACAGAGCATCCGCTCGGACATTCTTAGAACCCGGACGGAAGGTAATTTCAAAATGGAACCTGGTAAAAAATAACGCCCACCTTGCCTGTCGAGGAGTAAGGCGCTTAGCTTTATCAAGGTATAAGAGATTTTTATGATCAGTTAAAACCCTGATCTTATGTTTAGCCCCTTCAAGGAAGTGTCTCCACTCATCAAAGGCCCATTTAATGGCCAACAACTCCCTGTTACCAATGTCATAATTACACTCAGTTTTAGAGAACTTCCTTGAAAAATAGGCTACAGGTCTAAGATTAGTGAGGGTCTCGGAACCTTGTGAGAGGACCGCTCCAACCCCCACTTCTGAAGCATCTACCTCGATGATGAATGGCTGATCTAAATCCGGCTGAATAAGCACTGGGGCCTCAGAAAAACATTTTTTCAACTGTCCAAATGCCTGCACAGCTTCGGGACTCCAGTTCACAAGATCAGCTCCTTTTCTGGTTAAGTCAGTCAGTGGTTTGGCAATGACTGAGAAGCCTTTAATAAATTTTCTATAATAATTGGCAAATCCTAAAAATCGTTGCAGGGCCTTTAGACTAGTAGGTCGTTCCCATTTCTCAATAGCAGCCACCTTCAGTGGGTCTATACAGAAGGAGTTAGGGGTGATAATGTAACCCAGAAAAGAGACCTTTTGGATCCCGAACTGGCATTTGGACAGTTTAGCGTACAGATGGTTCAATCTGAGCAATTCCATAACCTTACGAACATGACCTATGTGTGAGGCCCAATCAGGAGAGAAGATTAAAATGTCATCCAGATAAACTACTAAAAATTGACCAAGATATTTACGGAAAACATCATTAACAAAATGTTGAAAAACTGCCGGCGCGTTGCTTAACCCAAATGGCATAACCAGATATTCAAAATGCCCTTCAGGTGTATTAAAGGCAGTTTTCCACTCGTCCCCCTCCCTTATTCTTATCAGATTGTAGGCCCCACGTAGGTCAATCTTAGAGAACCACTGGGCGCCCACAATCTGATTGAATAGATCCGGAATTAGGGGAAGGGGATGTTGGTTCTTAATGGTAATCTTGTTTAGTTCACGATAATCAATGCACGGTCTAAGACCACCATCTTTTTTCCCCACAAAAAAGAACCCAGCCCCTAAGGGAGAGCAAGAGGGACGAATGTGACCTTTGCGAAGGCTGTCCTGGATGTATTCTCGCATGGCCTCCCTCTCAGGTCTAGACAGATTGAAGATTCTTCCCTTAGGATACTTGGACCCTGGCATCAAGTCAATCGCACAATCATAAGGTCGGTGTGGCGGTAGCACCTCCACAGCCTTCTCATCAAAGACATCAGAAAAGTCAGATAAAAACTCAGGAATTGCTCCCTCCACAGGAGAACAATCTGTGACATTCAGCGCAATACAATGAGAAGCACAATTTGGCCCCCATTTAATCAATTCCCTGTTAGACCAGTCAAACACAGGATTATGCTGGTCCAACCAGGGCAAACCCAAAATAATGTCAGAGGATAAGTTATCCATAACCAGAAAATCAAGATTTTCTTTGTGAACTGATCCAATTTGCACCTCAAGATGCGGAGTGATGTACTGGATTTTACCCCGGGCCAAAGGGGTAAAATCAGCACCAGTAATAGTTAATGGACATTTAAGCAGAAGAGGGCAAATTCCCAAGCATGACCAAAATGCAGAACTAATAAAATTGGCAGAAGCTCCAGAATCCACATGAGCATACCCAGAAATACACTTATTACCTAAAAACAACGAGATGGGCAACATCAATTTGTTCTTATTTTCTAGAGGTACCTGTGCGCCTGAGTGACTCTCTCGACAGTCACTCAGACGCTGGAGTCTTTTCGCCGGTTGACCAGGCTTGGATGGACATTCTTTCATCCAGTGACCAGACTTGCCACAGTACAGGCAGAGATTGTGCTGTAGCCGAAGAGCTCGTCGGGTCTGGGTGTCAGCAGCACCTAGTTGCATGGGGTCTTCTTGTGACAACAGAGGAACAGAAGGATTAGACTTAGGAGTAGAGTTAGGGAAAGAAAGAGATTTAGAAGCATCAGAGGCGCTCTTTTCCCCACGTCTGTCTCTGAGTCTCCTGTCAACCCTTATTGCCAATGTCATAGTCCCTTCTAACGTGTCAGGGGTAGGGTACACCACTAATAGGTCCTTAAGTTGGTCAGACAACCCCATCCTAAATTGACACCTCAATGCTGGATCGTTCCACCCTGAAGGAACACACCACTGACGGAATTCTGCACAGTACTCCTCTACAGGTCTCTTACCCTGTCGCAGAGAAGTCAGCTGTCGCTCTGCCACAGCGGTTCTGTCTGGGTCATCATATAGTAACCCCAGGGCATCAAAAAATTGGTCCACTGAAGATAATTCCATAGAATCAGGGGGTAACGAAAAAGCCCACTCCTGAGGAGGACCCTGCAAGAGAGACATGACAATGCCGACTCTTTGGGTTTCATCTCCTGAGGAGCGGGGACGTAAACGAAAAAATAATTTGCAACCTTCCTTGAAGATCCTGAAGGCCTTCCTGTCCCCTTTAAATTTTTCGGGGAGCAGAATCGGAGGTTCCAGAGGCATTGCCGCGGTCATGGTCACTTGCCGTGGTGTGGACTCCTGCTCCTGCACCTGTTCTGCAAGATTCTGATCTAGCCTGTTCAGACCTTGCATTTGCTCAACCAGAGCTTTCACAGGATCCATGATGATCCGCAAAAGAAAAAAAAAAAAAAAAAATTTTTTTTTTTTTTTTTTTTTAGGGGCTGGCTATTCTGTCATGACAGGCAGGCATAGACAAGACAAAAGACAGTGGGCCCTAGATCTGAACCCACCCACTGTCACCTGCCTACTTGCCTCAGTCGACCCTAAACGGTCGTGGACAACCACGGAGTCGGTCCCTACACTGCGTAGGTGAATACACAAAACGTAGACAGACAAACAAAACACAATAGAGGATAGTCAACTAGCAGGGTCAAAACCAAACAGACAACGCAGTACAAAATCAGAAGGAGAGCGGATAGTCAAATGTCGGGCAAGAGGTCAGAATACGGGTAGAGCAATAGCAAGGGGATTAGGACAGGGCACGCTGGGAAAGGAGCAGGGGAGCTGGGACTAGTAACAACTAATAGCCAGCAGGGAACTGAGGGATCTGACTGCTTTTTATCCTGGATCAGAGACTAGGTCCAGCAGCTGATTGGACCAGCCCTGATCCCAGCACCAAGCTCAGCTGAACAGATCTAGCAGTGCAGTAACCCCTGCACAGCCAGAAGTCTGACAGGCAAGGTAGGTGTGGCTGGAAAGTAAAACACAGTTCATTCAGTGCAAACACAGACAGAAATTCAGCGCTTCCTCGGCCGCCCGGCACGGACTGAGGAGCGCAAAGTCACATTTCTAACAGGTGAACAGGGTAGAATGTGAATGATAGGATGTAGGAATGATGGATAGTGGTACTTGATGGTGATTAATAGCTGGTGATAATATGATGATAATTTAAACACAAGGACAGGGAAGCCTCAGAATGTATGGACTGGGGACCTGCTTGGCTCATAGGGCTCCATTATATATGGACCTGTAGACTCGAGTGGGAAATCCAGTTAGGTACCCTATGCGGGCTGCAATTAAGCGGAAAACGGTGGGGCCCTTTTGGATGTGGACTGGGGAGAGTTGGAGTCCTCAGCAGGACTGCCCGTCGATAGTTCCAGGGGGGTCCAGGTGGGAGGCCTGAGACTTTGACCTGGGTCAAGAAGGTGAAATATGAATGGGAGGCTAAAAGTGATATAGAAAAAAATATATTTAATAGAATGTAAAGGAGTGAATCTGAAGAATGGATGGTGATGACCCTGTCTTCCTTGTTCTTAATTTTGTTTCCTTTCTTCTTGTGCTCTGATAGATAAAAAAAAGGGGCAGAGGAGTAGGGTGTCAGACTTAAAGTGGGTATAGAGTCCAGTAATATATTAAAGGGTGTGTAAGACCAGTGAAACCAGGCCTGCCTTCTGGGAAATGATGAATTGAAATAGTTGGATAACTTTGCTTAGGATATTAAATTTATATACTGAAAGGAGGTAACATCAGCTAGTGAAGATGTGGGATGGAAGTATATGTTACTACCTTTGATTTTTTTTTTTTTAATGTGTTAATGTATTTGTCAGTGTTTTTTTGTAAAAATAAAAGAAATTTTCTCAATAAAAAAAAAGTATAGCATGAATACTGATTGTAGTAGGATAGTTTGGATGTCCTCATTGCTTCAATAGCAGTGATGCTAACTGCATATATATTTATATTCATGAAGCTTGTGAGGCCCCTTTCACACATTTTTTCTGTCCACATCTGTTGTCTGCAATTTTCTTGTGTGTGTTCCACCTAGAGTAGTTCTCCCATAAGTTCCTGGTAATGTATTTGGAATTTACAGATGCTTATGGACATCAATCTATGTTGCATGAGTTTTTTTTGTTTTTGCATAAACTCATTGATTTCTGTGAGTGAAATACAATCCAGGAATACAGCCCATATAATGGTGGCCTCTCTGCCTGTCAATCATCCTGTCAACGCTGCGTGCTAACAGCTGGAGAGCCGTGACTAGTCACAGGCAGCTCCCCGCCCAGATAAATAGTTGCCGCCCCTCTCCTGGCCTCAAACGGCACCCCCCATATAAACCTAACATTGCAAGCTGCACGGTAGATCTATATTGTGCAGCTGAGAACCATATTGGTGCAAAAGTTATTAGTCAATTAGGAGACATTTTAAGGGCCTTATTACAAGGAGTGATAATCGGCTGAATCAGACTGATTTCGCGAAATATTGTTCTGAGTAATTGAGACAACGATCAGCTGATGACAAACACTGGTAATGTCTTTGGGCTGGACCTAAAATCATCTGCCACTAACGTGTAATAAGCGATGCGGGGCCAGCGACTAACAATTGTATAAACTGTTCATACATTACCTCTCTACGCTCCCGATCTTCTCCTGTCCTCTGCTCGCTTCCCATTGGCTGCAGCTTCAAAACGGGCTCTAAACTGAGGGGACTTCTGCGGCCAGTAATTAACTCAGGGGCCTGTCAGCTCAGACAGGATACTCGGAAGTTGCAGCCGCCGGGAAGCTGAATAGGTTCAGTAAATCCGCAAGATCAGCGTTTGTTTACATTATTGATTGGGCCACCATCGGCCCGTCTAATAGGACCCTAAGGGATAAGCGAAGAGGGCATGAGAGAGAAAAAGAAGTTAAAGAGGATGTACTATCAGGTACATCCTCTTTAATTTGACCCACCGATAGAACGGCGCTGTCACGGAAAAGTTCCCATGTACGGCGCCGTTCTATGCACGGGTAACGGGCCCCAGTGGGCGGAATCCCCTGCTCCTCTACGACGCGGCTCCATTGATTCTAATGGAGCCGCGTCATAGAGGGGAGGGAATTCCCTCCCACTGGGGGCAGGCCGGCCGGCCGACCTCCAGTGCTTAAAGCGCAACTATAATTTAAGTGACCAAAAAATGAAATTCCTCAATTAAAAAGCCCACGTGATACCCTTTAAAAAGAGCCCTAACTTGTGTGGATATCTTGTGCGGTTGTTGAGGTATCCCCAGTTGTTCAGCTCAAACAAATAAATGAATTTTTCTTCTGGCTGACAGAAAGTGGGCGTGGCCTATCCCTCATCTCCCTCAGTGCTCACAGCGAGCTCTACTATGAATCAGCGGGTTGCTGGTGGAGTATCAGGTGATGGAAGATGGGTGATCTGTGAAAGCTGGGTGGCCTCTTACTGGCAGAAAGAGTTAATACTACACGATGTACAGCCCCTTTGCATTCTGCCAGAGTACCCACCCATGTAATTCATCCCCCTCATGATGCGTTTACACAGAGAGATTTATCTGACAGATCTTTGAAGCCCAAACCAGGAACAGACTATAAACAGGGAACAGGTCATAAAGGAAAGACTGAGATCTATCCTCTTTTCAAATCCATTCCTGGCTTTGGCTTCCAAAATCTGTCAGATAAATCTCTCTGTGTAAACGCACCCTAACCCACTGTTATATGTAGTGAAGGACAGGGCTGGTATATGTAGTGTAGGGCAGGGCTGGTATATGTAGTGTAGGGCAGGGCTGGTATATGTACAGTAGGGCAGGGCTGGAATATGTAGTGTAGGGCAGGGCTGGTATATGTAGTGTAGGGCAGGGCTGGTATATGTAGTGTAGGGTAGGGCTGGTATATGTACAGTGTGCACATGGATTATACATGTTATTCCCATAAGTCTCTGGTGGTCTCTGCTATTTTAGGGAAGCAGCAGGTGCACTGTACCCACAGACCCCCAGCTTCCCACTCCTACCTCAGTGTGGAGCCGGCAGCACTGCATCCCAAGTAGTGGAGGCTGAGGGCTTTGCAGTCAGTGTAGGACAGGCTGAGGCTCTGGGGCAGGCTGTCAGCAGAGGTGGGTGATGGCCCCAATATTACTGATTGATGTACAGCCCAGAGTACACCACCTGCGGCCGGAGCAGGGGGCGGGGCTTGCCATCCACTTTAACAGACAGACTTCTGTAATAAAATATATTACAAAATTTCTTAAATTTAGTTATTTAGTATTGTTTAAAGCGTAACGGTCATGGTTTTTTTTTTAACTTGCATAGATTAAGCGTTTTTTGTCATCTAGTCCAACTAATCTTCACTTTTATTTTTCCCCCTAGCCTTTGTTATCTGTACAATCTTTCACAGTTTTTCAATAAAACCCGTCTTCACTTTTTCTGCCTTTGTGAAGACGGATTCTCTGTGAGCACCTCCCTCAGAGCCCACGTGCGTGTCCCCGTGTAGGAGCCGATGCTCAGCCTGTACAGAGCCATAGGAGCTGTGTCATAGTTCCTACTACAATGAGAGAGGTACTGCTGTCCGAATCAGAATCTTCACATAATGATCTCCCCGCTCTTTGCAGCTGACAGCTCAACCACATCCCACTGCACGGTGACCAGGATAGGACAAACTAAGAGATAAGAATGTGAAGATTACATGCCGGGAGTCTGGGACAGCAAGGGGTTAATTGACCTGACCTCCTCTCTTAAGCCCCTATTCCACGGGTCGTTTAAAGGAGCAATATCGTTCGTATTCGGCCGATATTGGCCGTTACGAACGATATTCGTCCCGTGGAATAGAGTGCAACGATCAGTCGACATCGTTCATGTCGGCTGATCGTTGCAGTCGCTTGTTTTTCAACATGTTGAAAAACAAGCGACTGATATAGCAGCGATCTGCTGCCGTCGCTCCGTTGAATAGGAGCGTCGGCAGCAGATGCTGCTATATCCTATGGGCTGCCCGGACAATCAGCGATCCTCCGAGCAGCCCCTCCCGCACTCACCCGCTCACTGCAGCCGCGTTGAATAGCGGCGGCAGCGAGCGGGGAACGAGGAGCAAACGAGCGCTAATAGCGCTCGTTTGCTCCTCCAAACGACTCGTGGAATAGGGGCATTAGAAACATAGAAACATGGAAGATTGTCGGCAGAAAAAGATCACTGGGTCCATCTAGTCTGCCCTTTTAGTATTTTCTTTCTTATTATCTTAGGATAGATATATGTCTATCCCAGGCGTGTTTAAATTTTGTTATTGTAGATTTGCCAACCACCTCTGCTGGAAGTTTGTTCCAGGTATCTACTACTCTTTCAGTAAAATAATATTTTCTTACATTGCTTCTGATCTTTCCCCCAACTAACCTCTCACTGTGTCCTCTTGTTCTTGAGCTCAGTTTTTTACTAAAAACACTCCCCTCTTGAACCTTATTTAGTCCCTTAACATACTTAAAGGTTTCAATCATGTCCCCCCTTTCCCGTCTTTCCTCCAGACTATACAGATTCAAATCTTTAAGTCGTTCCTGATATGGTTTATGCCTCACACCCTCCACCATTTTTGTAGCCCGTCTTTGGACCCGTTCTATTTTATCAATGTCCTTTTTTAGGTGAGGTCTCCAGAACTGGACACAGTATTCCAGATGTGGCCTCACCAGAGCTCTATACAGCGGGATCACAATCTCCCGCTTCCTACTGGTTATACCTCTAGCTATACACCCCAGCATACGATTTGCTTTCCCCACCGCCTGGTTGCACTGGTGACTCATTTTAAGGCTGTCAGAAATCATTACCCCTAAATCCTTCTCTTCTGAAGTCTTTTCCAACACAGTACTGCCGATGTGATACTGAGATAGAGGATTCCTCCTCCCCAAGTGCATTATTTTACATTTGGAAACGTTGAACTTCAATATCCACTGTTTGGACCACTTATCTAGCAAAGCTAAATCATTTTCCATATTACTGACACCTCCAGGAATATCCACCCTATTGCACACTTTTGTGTCGTCAGCAAACAGACAAACTTTACCTACCAACCCTTCTCCTATGTCACTTACAAACATATTAAAAAGAATAGGACCCAGAACAGACCCTTGTGGCACACCACTTGTAACCAGTCTCTACTCAGAATATACACCATTAACAACAACCCTGTGATATCTATCCTTCAGCCAACCACAAATCCACTGAACTATCCAGGGATTAAGTCCAATTTTCTCCAACTTCTCTATCAGCTCTTTATGGGGAACTGTATCAAAAGCTTTGCTGAAGTCCAGATAGGCGATATCCACAGCACCACCTTCACCCAGCACTTTTGTGGCATAATCAAAGAAGTCAATGAGATTAGTCTGACATGATCGGCCCTCAGTAAAGCCATGCTGGTTTGGATCCATCAAATTGTTGATTCTTAGGTGATCCATTATCTTCTTTTTTAGAAGAGTTTCCATCATTTTCACTACTACAGATGTCAGGCTCACTGGCCTGTAGTTACTGGGCTCTTCTCTATTCCCCTTCTTGTGGATTGGTATAACATTGGCCGTTCTCCAATCATCAGGGACTTCTCCTGTTAGCAGGGATTGGTTATACAGATCTGTCAGGGGGGCAGCAATCACAGATCTGAGTTCTTTAAGAACCCAGGGATGGATCCCATCTGGACCCATCGTCTTATTCAGCTTTAAACGGGCAAGTTCCTCTGCAACTTCAGCCTCTGAAAATACTGGAGCTGAACCCATATAGCTGGAGGCAATGCTGTGTCCAACCATCCTGTGATTGTGAAGGCCTCCTTCTGAAAACACTGAGCAGAAGTAACTATTCAAATAGTCAGCGACTGCCTTATCTCCATCAATAAACGTATTCTCCCCATTACTTATTTTAGTAATGCTGCAGCCATTCTTCTTCTTCTTCCTGTCACTTATATATCTGAAGAAAGTTTTAATACCCGCAGTAACAGATTTTGCCATTTCTTCTTCTTTTGAGGCTTTAGCAGCATTTATAATCTGCTTTGCCTCCTTCTGTATACTTTTATACGTCTCTCTGTCAGCTTCATTCCCAGTCTCCTTATACTTCCTATACGCTGCCTTTTTTCCCTTTACAATGGCCTTAACCTCTCTAGTAAACCATAATGGATTCTTCTTCCTTTTACTTTTGCTAACTTTTCGTACATATAGTCTAGTTGCCTTTAATATGGCATTTTTTAATTCTGCCCACTGAGTGCTCGCTCCTGATGTTTTATCCCACCCTCTTAATTCTTTATCTAAATACTCCCCCATTTTATTATTAATGGACTCCGCATGTAATCTTCACATTCTTATCTCTCTGTCCTCTCCTAGTCATTGTGCAGTGGGATGTGAGTGAGCCATGCCAGGAGCTGATGCAGAACAGACCATTCCAGTGCAGGGGGAAGGGGGCATTACTTTTTAGTAGTTTAGTGACAGAACGGGCCCTGCTGCCCTTCTTTCATTACTAGAGAAGCGTGCAGGACATCTGCAGCTGTAGCAAGACTACCACTCCCATCATGGTATGAAAGAGAAAGCATGATGGGAGTGCTAGTCTTGCTACAGCTGCAGATACTATAGTTGGAGACAGTCAAACAATAATCGGAATTAGTGTTGTGGAAGTGCTGGATATGTATAACATAAAGGTTTTTTATAATATTTACCATAATGGCCACTATTTCTCTGCTGTACCACCTCCTAGCTATTATTGTCTGCCTGTATTCTGCACAGGCTGTACTATGAGAATGGGAGGGGGTGTGCTGGATTATGGGTAGTGAGGGAAGGCTGCATGAGACAGAAAGGAAGGGCAGACATCATCAAAGGAGGATCCTGCCCACCCGCCGAAATACAGGACAGTTAGTGAGGTACCAGCTGCAGCATGTACAGGGGATAAAAAAAGGTACTAATACAAATTATTTCAGCTAAATGACTGGATGTATGATTATACCTATGCATAATCTACTGTTTGGCTGGGGTGGTGTAATTTGGGCCTGGAAATGACAGTTACGCTTTAAGGCTATGTTCCGAAACCTTTGAAATGACGTCCAGTTTTATTGGACTGCCACCATTTAAGGTCAAAAAAGCAACCATTATTTACCTCTAAATGATGCCTGTCCAATGAGGCTATGTTCCCACTACGGGAATGTGCTGTCATTTATCAGAGAAGAAGTCTGTCTATTGATGATGATATCCACAAACAATGCTCATGATTATTCTCAATAGACGGATGCCTTTTCCCCTAGTAAGAACATAGACTTAGGGCTAGTTGACATTGAGTAAACACAGCATAATTCTGCGGCGGAACTCTCAATGTGCTGCTGTAAGTGAGTGAGGAGGCACGCGCTCGTCCGCTCCCTCTCCTCTCCGCTCAAAGAAGTAACACGTTAGTTCCGCGAGCGGAGAGTGGTGGCAGCAGATGAGAGTGCGCTCTCTTACACTTACAGCAGCACACGGGATTACACGCGGCGGAGTGGTCCGCTGCGGAATTACGGTGTGTTTACTCAGTGTGTACTGGCCATAAGGGTAAAAACATACAGGCCGGATCCGCAATGGATTTCTCGCTGCGGATCCCTTGCCTGTAAGTTCTATGGGAAGACATACTCGCAGGGGGATTGAAAGCTGGTTAACAGGGCTGTCAGTTACATACTCTCAGCCAGATGTTAATCCCACTGCGAGTATGTCTTCCCATAGAATTTACAGGCAAGGGATCCGCAGCGAGAAATCCGTTGCGGATCCGGCCTGTATATTTTTACCCTTATGGCCAGTTCACACCGCTAAGCCAATCATTGGCTGCGTCAGGACAGCGCAGTGATTGGCTGAGCTGGCTGTCAGTGAGTTGGAATCCTGAGAAGCAGCCAGGAGCACCAGAGGAATGGGGGTGGGTAAGCATGGTATCTTTAACTATTTCTATGCTGGGCTGGTAAAAATAATAAAGAAACTTGCCACTACATTCTCGCAGAGGAATTAAAATCCGCTGCGAGAATACAGGGCTATAAACTGTAATGGTAACGATTTTCGCAGTGAATCTGCTTTGATATGCACAGTGTAAAATCCGCAGTGAACTTGTTACGTGTAAATCTGCTTTTACAATATTTTTTAAAACAATGGTGACTTTTTAAAATGTACTGAATGCAAAATGTCTAACTGTGGGGTTGTTTGCATAAACTTTTTTTGTGAAACAGGAACCATTATCAAATCCAGCTTTTTAGGGACTTTTTTTTTTATTTTTAACCGTCTTTCTTCATGTAGTCGACACAAGAAAATCACATTTCATTATGCTGTGACAAATAAGCTTATATCAGTGTAAGCAAATCCCAGTGTGAATGCCAGCATGTCTAGCTTGGCAGTAAGTTGGTAATTATTAGCACTGAACATTAATGACTCATAGAAATAACAGGGACCAGGTATGTGAGGGAAAAAAAACCTTTCATTCATTCGTAAGATACAGTATTCTAAAGAGGATTATTACTGAACAAAGGACTGGGGTAAAATTTTAATTTTACAAAATATGCCATTGTATTTGCCAGTCTTACTAATCTACTGCTGTGTTACTCATCTACTGCTGTGAGTACACTGTTATTTCAGCAGCAAGACAATCATGATTCTCTAATGGGATTTTCCCATATTTATCACTATATGTAAAACATGTGAATGTCTTCAGTAAAAGTACGGAAACTCTCACTGATCATGAGAACAGAGGCCACACGTTTTGGTGAGGGGGAAATATTGGCAAATAAATAATTAAAAGGGTTGGCCACTTTATAGTAAAATTGCTCAGTGTACAGTATTAGTTCATGTACTCACTGTATATACTGACAGCAGCTCCCTGTGTACCTCATAGAGCTAATATCAGGCTCCCCTCCTCCAGGCTGGGCTGCCCTGCTCTGTGGTGTTTTGGTCCATAAGATTGCTTACATGGAGGATCATGTGACCAGGCCCCGCCCCCAGTGTCCACCACTGAGCCTGTATGTGTCTATGGAGGACACAGTGGACAGGGCAAGGTCACATGCTCCTCAATGTCGGCTATTTTACGGACAGAAACAAAACAGAGCTGGGCAGCCCGGCCTGGTGAAGGGGAGTCTGATTTTAGCTCTATGAGGTACAGAGGAAGCTGCTGTTAGTATATACATTGGGAGAGATTTATGAAAGGGTGTAAAATTTAGACTGGTGCAAACTGCCCACAGCAACCAATCACAGCTCATCTTTTCTTTCACCAGAGCTGAAAGCTGAGCTGTGATTGGTTGCTGTGGGCAGTTTGCACCAGTCTAAATTTTACACCCTTTGATAAATCTCCCCCATTGAGTACACTTACTAATACTTTGTACTGACCTATTTTACTATAAAGTGGCCAACCCCTTTAAATAAATCCACTTAATTTAAACTAAATGGGGTCTTCCCAACTAAACTAATATAGTTAAACTTCTATGACTTGGCTGAATATTTTTGCAAATACATTTTATTTTTTTTTTTTTTAGCAAACTTGTCTCCTTCTACTATATACAGTATGAAGGCTGTTTTCTTTCTATTGTTGACAGCTTGTTACTGACCACCAGTCTGCTCTAAAAGCAATTGTGTGGTTGTTGTATTTTGCTATAATTGACATATTGACATATTTATATATCATACAGCATATACAGACTAGTTCTATACAGCTACACTATATATACACTCACCGGCCACTTTATTAGGTACACCATGCTAGTAACGGGTTGGACCCCCTTTTGCCTTCAGAACTGCCTCAATTCTTCGTGGCATAGATTCAACAAGGTGCTGGAAGCATTCCTCAGAGATTTTGGTCCATATTGACATGATGGCATCACACAGTTGCCGCAGATTTGTCGGCTGCACATCCATGATGCGAATCTCCCGTTCCACCACATCCCAAAGATGCTCTATTGGATTGAGATCTGGTGACTGTGGAGGCCATTTGAGTACAGCGAACTCATTGTCATGTTCAAGAAACCAGTCTGAGATGATTCTAGCCTTATGACATGGCGCATTATCCTGCTGAAAGTAGCCATCAGATGTTGGGTAGATTGTGGTCATAAAGGGATGGACATAGTCAGCAACAATACTCAGGTAGGCTCTGGCGTTGCAACGATGCTCAATTGGTACCAAGGGGCCCAAAGAGTGCCAAGAAAATATTCCCCACACCATGAGACCACCACCACCCGCCTGAACCGTTGATACAAGGCAGGATGGATCCATGCTTTTATGTTGTTGATGCCAAATTCTGACCCTACCATTCGAATGTCGCAGCAGAAATCGAGACTCATCAGACCAGGCAACTTTTTTCCGATCTTCTACTGTCCAATTTCGATGAGCTCTGGCATCAACAAGGCATTTCTGCCCACAGAACTGCCGCTCACTGGATGTTTTTTCTTTTTCGGACCATTCTCTGTAAACCCTAGAGATGGTTGTGCTTGAAAATCCCAGTAGATCAGCAGTTTCTGAAATACTCAGACCAGCCCTTCTGGCACCAACAACCATGCCACGTTCAAAGGCACTCAAATCACCTTTCTTCCCCATACTGATGCTCGGTTTGAACTGCAGGAGATTGTCTTGACCATGTCTACATGCCTAAATGCACTGAGTTGCCGCCATGTGATTGGCTGATTAGAAATTAAGTGGTAACGTGCAGTTGGACAGGTGTACCTAATAAAGTGGCCGGTGAGTGTGTATATATATATATATATATATATATATATATATATATATACACTACCGTTCAAAAGTTTGGGGTCAAGACATTGAGTTTTTGAGTCAAGACATTGACAAGGTTAGAAATAATGATTTGTATTTGTTTTTCCATCAAACTTTGCTTTCGTCAAAGAATCCACCTTTAGCAGCAATTACAGCATTGCACACCTTTGGCATTCTAGCTATTAATCTGTTGAGGTAAGCTGGAGAAATTGCACCCCATGCTTCTAGAAGCAGCTCCCACAAGTTGGATTGGTTGGATGGGCACTTCTGGCGTACCATACGGTCAAGCTGCTCCGACAACAGCTTAATGGGATTCAGATCTGGTGACTGCGCTGGCCACTCCATTACCGATAGGATACCAGCTGCCTGCTTCTGCTGTAAATAGTTCTTGCACAATTTGGAGGTGTGTTTAGGGTCATTGTCCTGTTGTAGGATAAAATTGGCTCCAATCAAGCGCCGCCCACTGGGTATGGCATGGCGTTGCAAAATTGAGTGATAGCCTTCCTTATTCAGAATCTCTTTTACCCTGTACAAATCTCCCACCTTACCAGCACCAAAGCAACCCCAGACCATCACATTATCTCCACCATGCTTAACAGATGGCGTCAGGCATTCTTCCAGCATCTTTTCATTTGTTCCACGTCTCACAAACGTTCTTCTTTGTGACCCAAACACCTCAAACTTGGATTCATCCGTCCACAACACTTTTTTCCAGTCTTCCTCTGTCCAATGTCTGTATTCTTTTGCCCATCTTAATCTTTTTCTTTTATTGGCCAGTCTCAGATATGGCTTTTTCTTTGCCACTCTGCCCTGAAGCCCAAAATCCTGCAGCCGCCTCTTCACTGTAGATGTTGACACTGGTGTTTTGCGGGTACTATTTAATGAAGATGCCAGTTGGGGACCTGTGAGGCGTCTGTTTCTCAAACTAGAGACTCTAATGTGCTTATCTTCTTGCTTAGTTGGGCAACGCGGCCTCCCACTTCTCTTTCTACTCTGGTTAGAGCCTGTTTGTGCTGTCCTCTGGGAGTAGTACACACCGTTGTAGGAAATCTTCAATTTCTTAGCAATTTCTCGCATGAAATAGCCTTCATTTCTAAGAACAAGAATAGACTGTCGAGTTTCAGATGAAAGTTCTCTTTTTCTGGCCATTTTGAGCGTTTAATTGACCCCACAAATGTGATGCTCCAGAAACACAATCTGCTCAAAGGAAGGTCAGTTTTGTAGCTTCTGTAACGAGCTAGACTGTTTTCAGATGTGTGAACATGATTGCACAAGGGTTTTCTAATCATCAATTAGCCTTCTGAGCCAATGAGCAAACACATTGTACCATTAGAACACTGGAGTGATAGTTGCTGGAAATGGGCCTCTATACACCTATGTAGATATTGCACCAAAAACCAGACATTTGCAGCTAGAATAGTCATTTACCACATTAGCAATGTATAGAGTGTATTTGATTAAAGTTAGGACATTGTGGACAGCTGGTTGTCTAGGTCACCAACCACCGCTCTGTTCTAAAAGCAGTGGTCTGTGGTCTGGCTCATATGTATCAGCCAGACCACTGCTTTTAGAACAGGGCTGTGGTTGGTGACCTAGACAACCAGCTTTCCACAATGGGAGGGAAAGAGTAGCATGTCATGGTTCTCTCTGCTGCCACCTCTGTCTGTGACTCTGGAACTGTCCAGAGCTGTAGCAAATCCCCATAGAAACCTTTCCTGCTCTGAACAGAGGTGGCAGCAAAGAGCACTGTGTCTGAGCTATAAACAATCCACCACTTCCTGCAGGACATACAGCAGCTGATAAGTACTGGAAGACTTGAGATTTTTAAACAGAAGTAATTTACAATTTTGTGGAAATTTATAACACCAGGTTTCAGAAAGTTATATAGATTTGTAATTTACTTCTATTTAAAAATATCAAGTCTTCCGGTACTTATCAGCTGCTGCATGTCGTGCAGGAAGTGGTGTATTATTTCCAGTCTGACACAGTGCTTTCTGCTGCCACCTCTCTCCATGACAGAGGGTCATCCTAAAGGGAGGAAACCATCTACCTATACCTATTGGGGCATCTATTTAATGGGGGCATTATATGACATCATCTATTCACTAGTGGGAACTGTTTATCTACTGGGGTCATCTTTCTGATTAGAGGGTGAGTGTGTGTGTGTGTGTGTGTGTGGTTATTTACCGACTTTTTATAATAGGAAACTGCCCCGTGCCGACTTGGTTCTGGTACAAAGGGAGCTTGTAAATCCCTATACAGTCCAATATTCAAAAAAATACCAGAGATTGCAAAATATGCAAATGGTTTGAAGTCAGCTCACCCGGCACTCCCAGTGTCCGTGTGCTCAGACGGGCCCAAATCACAGCTCCAAAACAGAAAGTCTCTTAGTGAGTCCAGTACAACAGGACCAGGTAGAGCTTAGTTCCAATTCTTTATTGCAAATCCATAAAACACCAAAAAGTAAACTTGCACTTTACTTTTTGGTGTTTTATGGATTTGCAATAAAGAATTGGAACTAAGCTCTACCTGGTCCTGTTGTGCTGGACTCACTAAGAGACTTTCAGAGATTGTAAAATATAACAACTTTACTTATCCAACCATGAATGGTACAACCTTTTTCACCACTAGTGCATGTTCAGACCATACATGATCATCTTAAGGCGGCACAGTCTCTTTTTATCTCGCTCAGCCGAGCTTCTCATGGGACATCCAACCGGAGGTGTACAGCGTGTACCGACTTTTACCTAGCCACTGTAGACGTTTACATAATGGGGGATTATCTACATACTAGGGCATCTACCCAAGGGAGGGATTTTCTTCAACCTAGTGAAGAGGGGAATTATCTACCTACCAGGGGCTATCATGTATGTGGTATTACCTATCCTCTTGGGGCTTTTACCTGATCGGAGGGATTAGCTGCCTACTGGGGAGATGTACAGTACCTAATGGTTATTCAGTTTTACTGCAGTGACACCACATGAGATATGTAGTCTTATATATGGCCCAATGAAATCAAGTAATACACTGCTATATAATACACTACCACATAGATGTAACATGTTAATGTCACTTGTACAGGTTGTAAGTTTTTACTATGTAATAGCTGTTTATGTTTGTCCATGTACATGGATTGTAAATTGCTGTGGAGTATATTGGTATGAAAGCTGTTCACCTACATCATAAATCCATGCACAACAAAAAGGGTGTAAGTCAGTGGGAGTCGATACAGAGAGGGTGGCTGAGAATTCCACCTTATGTTTTTAATTATCCTGATGTTACGTAACTTGCTGAATATTAGGGCTGGCCGAAATGAAGGATATAAAAGATACATTTGGTTTGGAATTTCCACTGATAATTTTAGATTTAGCTGAAGCTGCAGCAGGAAACATAGGTGTGACCAGGTGATGTTCATGATCTAAGCAGGTCAATGACAAAGATCTATGATTTAAATGACATGGTATATAAGATTGTACTCTGGAAACTGTACTGGAAACATAAATGTGAATTTCTTACCTGACCACCCACCTTTGTTGTCTGTGTTTTGTGTTTTTATTTAAAAAAAAAAGAAAAAAAAACAACTTTATTTTTCATGTGCATAGTATCAAAGAGCAGGAGCCTTTTGCTCAATGGGCCCGAGCACTGTATGCACAGTGTATGCATTATTTTTTGGTTATTGTAATTTTACACAGGCAGTATGCTTTAGGTTTTTAAAATAAATCAGATTTCCCCTTATGCTGGTTTCACACATGGTATGCAACTGATAACATCATTTATGGTACATTTATGTATATGTTTTTAATCAATAAAGTTTTCTATGTTGTATTTGAGTGGTTCACCATTTTCTTTTGTTGGTAGTGTACCTAGTAGCTATTCCAAAAGAGAGCAGTAGAGACAGCACTTAAAAATAAAAGTCCTTAGAGTTTATTAGTAGAGATGAAGGAACCGGGTTCGGGTTCAAGTCGATCCGAACCAGAACGTTCGGCATTTGATTAGCGGGGGCTACTGAACTTGGATAAAGCTCTAAGGTTGTCTGGAAAACATGGATACAGCCAATGACTATATCCATGTTTTCCACATAGCCTTAGGGCTTTATCTAAGTTCAGCAGCCACCGCTAATCAAATGCTGAAAGTTCGGGTTCGGATGGACTCGAGCATGCTCCAGGTTCGCTCATCTCTATTTATTACACACACCAGTGCGAGGTTTCGGCATGGTAGCCTTTTTCAAGCAGTGATATAACATGGGCCACAGACCCAGTATAAATGTGCAAATCAATCAATTCATCAATTATCAATCAATCAAGATATAAATATATGTAAAAATCATGTGAAAAAGTAAAATACAAGTGTCAATAGTGATTACATGTTTCAAAAATCATGATCAAGTTTGCAATCCTTTATAAACAATAATTCATCATATGTTCACACTTCCATAATGCATAATTAGTGAAAGAATCCACAAGTGCAATCAATACCCAATTAGTAATATAAACAACGAAATAACAGGTATACATACATATATTAAACCAGGTCCCAGGAACAGCGTCATCATGACGCGACAGCGTCCCACGTCCATGACGTCTTTCACCACGCCGCGCTGCAGGGACACATGACTGGGATCAGGTGACCCTGACTCTGAGTATCTAGTAGCTAGAACCTCTTTCTCTGGCCACTGTGTCCTTATTACTAATAGTTCTTTATACAGTGTTCTAATGTAAGCCCCCCCCCCCCTTTGGGATCTTTGATTATTATAACTTTGGTATATACTGATTTTACACTTGGCTGTTTTTTATGAAATCAGCCACTGCAGTTTTCGTGCCAAAACCAGAAGTGGATCCAACAGGAAAGAAAAGTACAAGTCCTCCCTTTGTATTTTCCATCCCTTTTAAATCCACTTCTGGCTTTGGCACAAAAACCATAGTGGCAGTTTTCTAAAAAAAAAAACAAAAAAAAAACAAAACTGCCATGTGTGAAACCAACATAAAGCCATTTTTGAGAGCTACCTTTTGTCTGTATAATAATATTTAGAGAGCGTGGGGCCCTGAGGCTGCACCCTTTTCCTTCTGTTTTCAATTTTATCCATCTCTTCTTTTTATTTATCTCTTTTTGAATCTTTTGCACCATGTTTTGTAAACAATGCTTGACAATTCCATATCAACAGTTTGTAACACCATTGCCGACCAGCACCAACAAAGTCTGTCACTTATGTCAAAATTCAGGGTACAAACCCACACACCGTATACACAGCAGATACGCAACAAATACGCAGCAGATTTGTTGGTACAGATTTGATGCTGTGTTCAGTTATTTAGATATAATCTGCTGCATATTTGCTGCGTATTTGCTGCGTATCGCAGCAGTAAATACGCTGCTTATACGGTGTGTGGGTTTATACCCTCAATGTCTTACTTTCTGTCTCCATTAGTTGTTATCAACCAGCAAATGTCACTAAACTTATTTTACAAACGCTTTTCCTCACTGAAGTATTTGCAGGTGCAGTAAACTCGGCAGAAATAGTGATCTATGATGACTCCGTAACAGCATGCTGAGAAAAAATGATCGTCTACAAGTGAAAAATAATCTGGTATACATGAATGCAGGTTAGAGTATTTTACATCCCTTTAAATCACGCTGTTGAATATGCATGATCAGGGAATACAAAAAATATCCTCTTTTCAGACGTCACTGCATTCCATTATAATGGAAAGTGAATTGGGATTTTCCCTGAAGTGACTGAGGCAACAGGAAGTAGGAGGGCTATATATTCTCCGCAGCACATATGTGAGAGCACAATACTCAGAATGAACAGCAGCATGCAGGCAGTACTCCCGAGCCTCTCCAACTGGAGGGAGAAGACAGATTCAGGCTCAATCCTGCTGCAGCCACTATGGGACTTTGTCACATCAAAAGACCATCTGGTTAGATCCCCTTTCTATCCAGTTATCTTCTCATTCACAGTCTACATGTTCTTCTGTCTTCCCTACCTGGCACTGGATGCTCTCTGTCACAGAATACCTGCTTTGAAGAAGTACCAAGTACAGCCAAAGTCCAGACCTACCCTGGCTATGGTGCTACATTGCCTGGCACACACCGTGTACAGCCACTT